>NC_079498.1:19194615-19297351 GCF_030052815.1 Hevea brasiliensis
TATGATCAGTTTGCTCAAAGAATTCCTGGACGTGTTTTCCTGGAGCTATGATGACATGATTGGTTTGGACCCCCAAATAGTGACACATAAAATTCCTCTAATTCCTGGGACAATCCCGGTAAAACAGAAATTAAGAAGAATGAATCCTGACACGCTGCTCAAAGTTAGGGATGAGGTCAAGAAGCAGTATGATGCTGGGTTTCTGGAAGTTGTTAAATATCCCCAATGGGTAGCTAACGTTGTCCCGGTGATGAAAAAGGACAGGAAAGTCAGGGTATGCGTTGACTATAGGGATCTTAATAAAGCAAGCTTGAAAGATGATTTCCCTCTCCCTCACATTGATGTGTTAGTTGACAATGCTGCGGGATTGGGCAGGTGTTCGTGTATTGATGGGGCATCAGGGTACAATCAGATCCCAATGGACGAGGAAGACAAGGATAAAACTGCTTTCATCACTCAATGGGGAGTATTTTGCTATCGGGTCATGCCTTTCGGGTTAAAGAATGCTGGTGCTACCTACCAGCGTGCAATGGTCACATTATTCCACGATATGATGCATAAAGAAGTGGAGGTGTACGTGGATGATATGATCATCAAATCCAGGGGAGAGGAGAGCCATTTGCAGGTGCTGAGGAAAGTATTCGAGAGACTCAGGAAATATCGGCTGAAACTGAACCCTGCCAAATGCATATTCGGAGCCAGATCTGGGAAGTTGTTGGGATTCATAGTGAGCGAAAGGGGAATAGAGGTTGATCCAGACAAAGTTCGAGCTATTCAAGAAATGCCATCCCCAAAAACAGAAAGGGAGGTGCGCAGTTTTCTGGGAAAGTTGAACTACATATCGAGATTTATTTCTAACCTCACTGCCAAAGCCGAGCCTATTTTCAGACTACTCCGGAAGAACAACTCTACTCAATGGGATTCAGTTTGCCAAGAGGCCTTTGATAAAATTAAGCAGTACCTGTCAAACCCACCAGTATTGGTTCCTCCAGTCGCGGGAAGGCCTCTGATTCTGTATATGGCAGTCCAACAAAGCTCAATGGGATGTGTTTTGGGGCAACATGATGATACTGGCCGAAAGGAAAGAGCCATTTATTACCTGAGCAAGAAGTTCAACGATTGTGAGTCAAGGTACTCTTTCCTAGAGAAAACTTGCTGCGCACTAGCCTGGACAGCAAATCGCCTCAAGCACTACATGTTGAATCACAAGACATGGCTCATCTCCAGGATGGATCCTATCAAGTATGTATTCGAAAGCCCATTCGTGCCAGGAAGGATAGCCAAATGGCAGGTCATACTCTCCCAATATGACATTACTTACATGACCCGGAAAGCAGTGAAAGGTAGCGTGATCGCTGATCTCCTAGCAGAAAATCCTATCCAGGATTATGAAGCTCTGGATTTTGAGTTCCCTGATGAACATATTAACGAAGTGAACTGCGGAGAAGAAGAGCCAGCGGATGTATGGGAAATGTATTTCAACGAGTCATTAATTTGTCCGTAATGGAATCGAGTCGCATCGTATCTCGGACGAAACACTTCCCGATAGCTATCAAGTTGAAATTCGATTGCACCAACAACGTTGCAGAGTACGAGGCTTGTGTGATGGGTTTACAAGCTGCCATTGAGATGAAAGTCAGGAAGTTGGAGGTATATGGAGATTCAGCCCTGATCATTTATCAAGTCAAAGGAGAATGGCAAACTAAAGATCCGAAGCTAATCCCATATCAGAAGTACTTATTGGAGCTGATTAAGAAATTTGAAGAAATCTCTTTCACTCACCTCAGTCGAGATAAGAACCAATTTGCAGACGCCTTAGCCACCCTGGCTGTTATGGCTCAAATGGAGGAAGGGCAGACGACTCAGATATTAAGGATTAAAGCAAGGAGTGAGCCAGCATACTGCTTCATGATCGAGGAAGAACCCGACGGTAAACCTTGGTACCATGACATCCTGGTCTACATCAGAACCGGAGAATTTCCCTCGGGGGCAAGCAAAAACGAAAGAAGAATGATCCGAAGATTAGCATTGGGATACTTCCCCAGCGGAGAAACCCTATACAAGAGGAGCTCCAACGGCGAACTGTTGAGATGTGTGGATGTAAAGGAGGCAAAGAAAATCCTTTTCGAGACTCACGAGGGAAACTGTGCGACCCATGCCAATGGGCATATGATGGCTAAGCAAATCATGAGAAGAGGATATTTCTGGACTACCATGGAAAGGGATTGCATTGAATACTTTCGAAAGTGCCATAAGTGTCAGACCTACGCGGATCCGATAAATGTTCCGCCTCACAAATTGTTCAACCTTGCCTCACCATGGCCTTTCGCAATGTGGGGCATCGATGTGATTGGTCCCATCAACCCTAAGGCGTCTAATGGGCACAGATTTATCCTCGTAGCTATCGACTATTTCTCTAAATGGGTCAAAGCAACATCCTATGCTCACATTACACAGAACACATTTCTCAAATTCCTCAGAAATAATATCATCTGCCGGCATGGCCTCCCCAATGAAATCGTCACTGATAATGCCAAAAATTTGAATGGTCCGAAGATTCAGAAATTATGTGATCAGTACAAAATCCGACATCTCAATTCCTCCCCATACCGTCCCCAGATGAATGGAGCGGTGGAAGCTGCAAACAAAAATCTCAAGAGGATAATCCGGAAAATGACGGTCACATATAGGGATTGGCATGATATGCTTCCCTACGCTCTTCACGCATACCGGACTTCTGTAAGGACCTCAACTGGTGCAACTCCTTACTCGCTGGTTTATGGGATGGAGGCTGTATTACCTATTGAGGTTGAAATTCCTTCCCTGAGGATTCTGAAGGAATCGGGGATTGATGAGTCAGAATGGATCCAGTCGAGGTTGGATCAATTAAACTTGCTGGATGAGAAAAGGTTAGCAGCAGCATGTCATGGGCAGTTATACCAGAGGAGAATGGCTAGGGCATTTGACAAAAGCGTTCGCCCACGCGAATTCCAACTCGGGGACCTAGTTCTGAAGAAAGTGTTACCAAATCAAAACGATCCCCGGGGCAAATGGTTACCAACCTACGAGGGACCCTATGTGGTTAAAAAGGCATTCTCTAAAAGAGCCTTGATCTTGACCCACATGGACGGTGAAGAATTTCCAAGACCTGTGAATGCTGACACTGTCAAGAGATACTATGCCTAAAAAAAAAAAAAAAAAAAAGAGAGAGAGAGGAGTAGGGGTGAAAACCCGAAAGGGCGCCCCTAGCAAAATGTGTGAAAGAAGGCGAAAACCCCGAAGGGGCGCTTTCTGTAAAATGAGTGAGGAATGAAAACCCAAAAGGGCGTCCTGAAAGAGCGAGAAAAAAAAAATAAAAAAATAAAAATAAAAATCAAGATCTAGGGGTGAAAACCCGAAAGGGCATCCCAAGAACCGAAAGGGAGAAATAAGGAAAGGAGCATGAAACCGAGAAGGGAAATAAACCGTCATGAGGCTTCAGAGTACTGGAAACAATGGCAGTTAAGGGACTTCAAAGCTAACCACAAGGAATATATGAGATCTATCCTTGTACTCTCTTTCTTTGAAACTCTGTCTTTGTTTCTTAAAACCATAATAAAGCCATACTTTATTCATTTTGCTTTTATCTTTCTCGTATACTCACTCTTTAATACTATCCTTCTTCAATCTCTTTATCTAATGCGCTATTAATCAATCAAAATTTTTGTCATAAGATTAGAATTTGAAAATTGATAACCTCACGTACTTTACTATGAGATTTGCAGGGAATGGCCAAAAAAAAAAAAAAAAAAAAACTAGAGGTGAAAACCTGGAAAGGCACTTCTAGTTAAATTGACGAAAGAAAAGTGAAAACCCGCAAGGGCGCTTTTCGCAAAAATAAGGAGAAAGTCAAGAACAGAAAAGAGGGCATCCGAAGAAAGGAAGCTCGTAGGTCCAGTCTTGCAACTCGTCCTCCATTAATCATTGGCCTTTAGGATAATGTTAAGTACACTTCATCGGGAAAGAACTTCGCGTGTCGGACCTGCTTTGTAAGTTGATTTTAAATCAACCTCTGGTTCCTTCCTCTGGTTCCTTGATCTAAGTTGATTTTAATTTCGTGCAATTTAAATTCCCTGTTATCAACCTCTGGTTCCTTGATCTAAGTTGATTTTAATTTCCTGCAATTTAAATTCTCGTTATCAACCTCTTGTTCCTTTATCTAAGTTTATTTTATTTTCCTCGAATTTAAATTTCCTGTTATAAAACTCTGGTTCCTTGATCTAAGTTGATTTTAATTTCCTGCATTTAAATTTCCTGTTATCAACCTCTGGTTCCTTGATCTAAGTTGATTTTAATTTCCTGCAATTTAAATTTCCTGTTATCAACCTCTGGTTCCTTGATCTAAGTTGATTTTAATTTCCTGCAATTTAAATTTCCTGTTATCAACCTCTGGTTCCTTGATCTAAGTTGATTTTAATTTTCTAGCATCTCTAGGTCACTAACTTAAGTAGGCTCTAATTGCCCAAAATATGGGTCTGAATCTTTACATAATTCCTACACGGAAAATTTTTTTTTCCTTTAATAGAAATTATGTAAAGAGGGGCAGCTGTCGACACCATATTTTGGCCGATCCCCAGAATCAATAAACTTTGAAACCGATCCCTAGCACTAAGTCTCCCTTTGCCAGCCAACCACTTTTCCGATCTCTCCTCACGAGAAATTGAATCATTGCTAAGTCCTCATATCAGTTAAAGCCTTACCGGTCTCTCAAATCACTCACCGATCTCTCAAGCCAATTGTCAAATTTCCTGACCAGTCAACTACATTCCCGATCTCTCTTGTCAAACAAAATTGAACCAACACTAGATCTTTATGTCACCAGTTTTATTGCCGACCTCCCTTTTAAAAGTTTAGGAATAATCAAGTTAAGGTTCCACTCCGGTTTAATGATGATCCCGATCTTAAATGTTCAAGCCAAATTTCCAATTTTAATCAAGTCCCGTTTAGCGTTGGTTCCCTGCCGATCTCATGCTCATTGTGTTTTCCGACCTCTTACACTTAGATTAATAATCACTTTTAGTTATTTCAATATACTCAGACAATCAAGTGTTTAAATAATTTAGAGGTTTTCCGATCACATTCATTCACTGGACAAAAAGAAGACTTCATTTCATATTAAAGTTTGTACAAGTCATTCGGCTGGAGGATCACCCCCAGCCTGATCTACATTTTGCTCGCCTTCTCTCTCACCCTCAGCCTCCTCCTCACTATCCTCACCCTCACCCTCGGGAGCCAGGTCTGCCATCCAGGAGAAGTCCTCCTCCGGGTAACGCTTCTTGAGTTCGGCCAAGAGATCCCTGTGAGCATTCACATAAGCACCGGCCACTCCTGTCACCATCTCTTTTTCTTTCGCCTTGAGCTCCTCAATAAGGTGAGCGATGTGAGCAACTTCTTCGGTCCGAAGTGCTTGAACTTCTTCCAGAACACGGGTTCGCTCGGCCAGAACACGAGACTGTTCGGCCAGCTTGTCTTCATAGAACTTCATCCGCCCCTCAATTTGAGATATGTAATCTTGAGCGGATGAGAGTTGGGATCGGAGAGAAGACACCTCGTGACCCATCTTCTCGACTTCCTTGCCCAGGCGATGAGCTTTCTCCCGAACAATGTGCTGGTTCACCAGGCACTCCACGTTCAGGCTCATGGATCGGGTCAGGATGTCATCAAGGTTGTCCGGGGACAGCCTATCCCGGTCCTCCCGAAGGCAGATGGTGGATCCCAATACCTTAGCAAAACCTGGGTTTTCCCGAACAGTCCGGTTCTTCTCCAGCGAGTGGATCAGAACTTGAGCGCCTCGAGAAAGGGGCCTCACAAAAGGTTGAGAAGGACCCCCTTCTGCGCTCGGAGCAACTGGAGGAGGTGGAGGCGGCTTTTCTCGGCGAGGAGGGGATCGGACAGCTTCTATGATCGGCGGTCCCGAAGGTTGAGGCGGGCCTTCTTGTATTTCCCCGGGCTCATGCCTGGGTGTTTGTATTTCCTCAGCCCGCTTCATCTCCGGTACCTTCCGGGAAATCTCTCTCTTTCATTTTTGGCTCTCCTTGGAGGCTTCGCCGCTAGCCATACCTGCACAAAAGAGAGGTCAGTGAGATCGCTATAGTCCAAAGATCTGAGATGTAGAAAATACCGATGCCGAGGTCAGAGAGCTGAAGCCCGCGATCTTTGCCGGTGATCAACTCCATTGTCCAGTGATGAAGTTCGGCAGTCACTACATCCAAGCAAGAGAACTTCTCTCGGCTCGCCTGTTCTTTCAGCTCCATCACCATCAGACCTTCCTCCCTATTCAACACGAGACGCTTCGGAATTAAGGGGCCTTGGTGTAGCCAGCTACGAGGGAAACCCTCAAAGCCGTTCGGAATTTTGCTCCTTAGAATGAAGAAGCGGTTCTTCCAATTTTTCAGGGAGGAGGGCAGATCGGTGAAGAGCCCGCAATGTGGCTTCGCCTGGAAAAACCAGTAGTCGTCGTCCTTTCGACGAGTTAATCTATGCAGTTCGGCGAATACCTTAGGCGTAGGACTGAATCCCTTAGCTCGGCAGAGGCCTCGGAAGGCTACTAAGATCTGCCACGAGTTCAGGTGAACTTGGGCTATGCACACTTGGTAAAATTTTAAGACTTCCTTAAAGAAGTCGTCAAGAGGGAACCGCAGCTCGGCTTTCAACTGTTCTTCGTATACTATAATCATGTCGTTCTCTTCGAAGAAATGATCGGCCCGGTAATCGCCGTGACACCGGATAAGTTCATATGAATCAGGCTCAATGTTGTACTCCTGGCTGAACGACTGCAGATCGGTTTCTTGAAGGACCGATGGCAGCTCGTCCATGGGAAGATTCTCTCTCCCTGAAGAAGGCGCATGCCTTGATGATGCCGCTCGCCCCCGAGCTGGAACGGAGACTCTAGGAGGTTCAGGTCGCGCGCTTGGCCCGACCACCTCTACTTCATCAGATGACCACGAGAACTGAATGGAAGGAGGGCTCGTCGCTCTCTGACCTTCGGCGTCGCTCATTTTCAAAGGAAATAAAGAATTTAAACTAAAAAAAGGATCAAAACCCTTATCGGAGCTTGATCGGAGTCGGAAGAGCTTGAGAAAATGAGAGAATTTTGAAGTTGTTCGCGAGAGACTGAAAATGGCATAAGAGAGCAACTGGCTAACCCCACCCCTATTTATACTCGTCCGAGCATTTAATGCTCACGATGTTCCAGGCAATGCATCGGTTAGCGGGACTCGCCAGCTGTTCTGACACGTCTCACGAATATTCCAAAAATTCCATAAAGAGATCAGCTAACTAGAGATTGGCATATTAAGATAAATATTTTGAATTGCGGATCAGTTAAGGGTTGTTCAGTTAGGAACCAGATCGGATAAACACATCAGAGATCGGAAAATAATCAATAAGATGATAATTGACAAAATAAAATTTTTATTTCCCAAAGATCGGATTACATCATTTGGGCGATCTCTAGGAATCGGATTACATTAAAGGTCTAACTACATCATTTGGGTGATCTCTAGAGATCGAATTACATTGAAAGTAAAAATACATCATTTGGGCTATCTCTAGAGACCGGTGGAACATTCCATCTAAAGGCCTATGTCAAAGCCTAGTCTCGTGGCTGAGTCAAAAGATGTGTTTGACCAAGAGACCGACTGTTGACATCGGATAGATGTACAGCTCAGATGGGGTGACTATGACTCCCATGAAGATGAGAGACGTCGTCATCGATGTTACCGCTCGAAACCGAGCCGCTGTCGGAACACCCAGTGCGGAGAGGAGCCAGATGAACGCCAAGGGGCAGTCACCGATGTTAAGGGGAATATTAGCAGTCTTCTCGCCCGAAATCAGTTCGCCGTTTGTATCGATCGAACGATTCGAGGTCAATAAGATCGAGGTCCTCGATCCAGATCGGTAAGTTAGTCCGGTTCTCTCACGGTCATTAAGTGCAGTCATCATAATTTCCCATTCACCGGGATCGTAAATTTTCAGTCGGGGAATAAAGAGGTCCATCAGAAAGGGATCAAAAGCCACAATCGTGGCAGGAACTACTGCCGGAGCAGCTAGAACAGGAAAGTAAGAAGGAAGAGAGGAAAATCAAATAAGGAAAGTTTCTTCTGTCAGGGGTATATATAGGGGAAAATCAGGCATTTATTGCTAAGAAGAAAACGAAGCGGACGCTTCGAGAATCGAGAGGAATTAATGCATTGACCGGACCGGGCCTGATTAAAGGAAGGATCGGAATGATAGAGATCGGAAGAGGGGAGACCGCTATGAAAGATCGAAAAAGGGGCGTGTTAAGAAGATCAGAAAAGAGGAGAGATCGGAAGGCAAAGAGAATAAGAAAAATCCCAATAACCGTCGTCAGAATCAGAGCCGAGGTAGCTAAAGCGTTGCAGACGAAATCTCCACTGCACGCCTAAGAATCGCCCACAAATGCTGACAGGTGCCAGAGTATGTCATGACAGTCCTGTACATCCCAATCTCCACCGTTGAAAACAATTGCAAGGACGAGCCCAGAGCCTTTGGATCAAAGAAGAAGACGACAAGACCGGCGCCTTTTATTCCTACCCATCGGACGCCTGCATAAGAGAATTTGTGACCGTTAGATTAGAAGAGGAAAAGGACAAATATTCTGAAGGAGATCTCGGCCGTCCGTTCTGATTCTCTTTAATTCCTGAGCCTCAGATCATGTCCTTTGAAATCCTGACCCTCCATCTCCCTTAAAATAAATCTTGACCCTTCAGATGGAGCACCCGATTCCTATAAATACCTGCATGAAAACTGTTCAAGGGGACGGACGAAAAAAAGGCAGTGACTATAGTGGAAGAACTCTGAAACTTAATTCAGTTCGTTACTCTGCTATTAAGCTTTCATAAGAAAAACTTTGGAAACCAGTTTTCTAGAGTGTTTTCTTGCAAAAGGGATTCTTGGAATCGAACTCTCTATTTTCAGTTCGTTCATTATCCTGTGGTGCTCTCATCTTCAGCTCTTAGTTTTCTTTATTTCCACTCTTATTGCTTAGGCTCAACCTCATTTAAACTTGGTGATCACTTCAACCCGATGGCATTTTAGCAAAGCATTTTTCGTTTCAAGGCGAACCTTAACCCTCCGGTTATCAATCTGCAGTCCTATTACGTTTTGGTCATTCCATACTTAGTTTAGTGGATTTGGCTCCCAACAGGTGAGTGCTCATATTGCCATTTCATTAATTGCTCGTTCTTATTTTACGTATTTCCTTTGTTCTTTTACGTACCTAGTTTTCTCTAAGTTTATATTGTGCTTAAGAATACGAAGAAGGTTACTCTCGGGTTTACTTCTTTGTTGATCACCCATCCTTTTGCTAATCCTTGTTATTTCGGGATATAAGTCTTCTAGTATTAAATAGTGTATAAAAGGTCAGATAAAATGTAGGTAATAGCATCTTAAGGGTCTCTTTATAAGTAATGAAAGGTCTGAGTAATAAGTCAGGAAAATATTTAAGCCGAATCACCGAAATAACACAAAAGACAATCGGGTAAGACGTCACAATGCGAGGTAATACCGAACCTTAGGTAAATAAATGGAATAAATCGGGTATCAGAGGGTACCGGTAAGGCGACCACGTAAGAAGATCAGAAATTCAGTTTAGTGTCCCCGGTCTAGTCACAAGATACTAATGAGTTGAAAGAAGCCTTATTCCGATCCCCGTCATCTTCGAATGCCAAAACCCTTAGTTTTAGGCTCTTGCCAGGCATAATCGAAATTAAACTTCGAGAGATCGGAAAAATCCTTATCCGACTCCCATTAAAACAAAAGAGACCGGAGGAGAGTTCTTATCCGGTTCTCAATCTAAAATTTCAAATAAATACTCAAAAGAGATCGGAGGAGAGTTCTTATCCGGTTCTCAATCTAAAATTTAAAATAAATACTCAAAAGAGATCGGAGGAGAGTTATTATCCGGTTCTCAATCTAAAATTTAAGATAAATACTCAAAAGAGATCGGAGAAGAGTTCTTATCCGGTTCTCAATCTAAAATTTAAAATAAATACTCAAAAGAGATCGGAGAAGAGTTCTTATCCGGTTCTCAATCTAAAACTTTAATAAATATTTAAAAGAGATCGGAGGAAAGTCCTATCCAATCCCCAAAATTGAATTCTAACAAAATAGCCCTTCAAACAAAACTAACATACAACAGTAACTCACTAAGGTTGTCTCATTTACTTATGTATCTGGGTAATCCGAATTAGTGAAAAATTGAATATTCCTTTTGTCAAAAGGATTAACATTTCCATTCGAGCCCTCCTAACTAATTTATGAAGAACGCGAAGTTAAATCTACTTACCCTTATTGAGGGACGAGGTGGGGTGCCTAACACCTTCTCCACCCGTTTATGGACCCCGAACCTAGAATCTCTGTTTTGAAGTGGTTTCATTTTAATTTATTTTCACAAATGGTTTTCTTTAATTTCCCTCAAAATTAAAGTGACGACTCCTCACTCTTTCCCACTTCGGTGAGGGTTCGTCCAGGCGACCGCAAAACACCTTGCGACAATGCGTTTTAGAATGATGAATATGCACACCTCTTTTATGGTCCCTCCCCGATATTTATAGGTTTTGTTAAAAGTAGTCATTACTCTAATTATAGAGATAATTTCAGATTAAGGTTTTGAGATTCTCTCCCAATAATTCTACTTTCCTTATCTTGATACACTGTTAGATATAAAATTTTATTCGGCTTGTTTGATGAGCAAATGGTGTAACTACTTGATCAGGGTGTAGACTGAGCCATTTCTTGTTCGGTCGAGAAAGCTCAATTTTGACAAGCTTGGTATTTTGACTGCCACATCGGATTTACCTTGTTTTGAATGTTGTTGACGCATTGACTTATCACATGGGATTTTTTGAGTGAATAGTATCATTATGAATCAACGTAAAACAAGTGATAAGAAAAAAAAAAACCTATAGAATGTAATATAATATAGTTTAAGATACATTTGCAAATGACCTATTTAAAATTCACTAATAAATTTTGACCGAATAGTATTAAAATTTAACACTATAAATTTTCTATTTCGAATATAATTAAAATAAAAAAAAAAATCCCATTTGGAATTGATGTAAATTGTAATCTTTGGACCTTTTGGAACTAAAAGGACCACTTATTAACTTGTGCGGCCCAGTTCAAGGAGCGTAATTTGAAACCTATATCCAAACAAAGAGTGCTGGCCCATGTCTGATATCGGATGGGCTCAGCTCAAAATTCAAGTGCAATTTTATTTTATTTTATTTTCAAATATATATATATAGAAATATAACTTGAAATTTACTATATTCAATTTGATTATTTTTATTATATTAGAAAAACTGTACTTCAGTTTTTAATTTATGTATAATTAAAATTAATTACGTTCAAACTTAATATGATATTTTAATTTTACTAGTTTTTTTTTTGCGACATGCATTATATATTATTATATTCATTATATAGATTTGTGATTTAATTTTTTAATTCTTCATTGATATTTTAGATGTGATATAATATTATCATAATATTATATTTAATTATTAAAATTAAAATATTAATTTTATGTATTTTAATTAATTATATAAATAGAAATATTGTTCAGTTTAATAATTATTATTTTTTTATTAGATATTAACATATAATATTAATTTAATTATAAATTTAAATGTAATATGATAATAAGTTTTAGAAATAGAAATGGGTGAAAATGTTTGAAAATTAAAATAAATTAATAATAAGTGTAAGTTAATTCAATTAAATTCGTTCAAACTTGTTATTTTTCCTTTTAAAAAAAAATAAAATTTGATGTGCATATATTATATTTTTTTATAATTTATAACAATAATATTAACTTGCATAATGAGGTACATAAATAGATTAATATAAAAGAAAATTATTTATAAAATTAATATTTTTTTATAATTTATAACAATAATATTAACTTGCATAATGAGGTTACATAAATAGATTGATATAAAAGAAAATTATTTATAAAATTAATAAATAGAATATTTTTAAAATATATTTTGTAGTTTAGTGAATTATTATTATTATAAAATTTTTATTTTCATTGTATTGATATCTTAAAATTTTATATTATCATATTGTTTAATATAAATAATTTTAAAACCTATTTAATATATTTAAAAAATATATTTATTTTTTTAAAACTATAGATTATATCATATATGTTCAAATACATTATAAATTAAAAATATAAATATAAATTCAATCTCACATTTTTTTAAGTGTTTCATAATAATTATATAATTAATACTTTCAAGTGGTAAAATTTTTTTATTTTTTAATCTTTCTTTCATTTTTATTATTTAAAAAAAAAACATAACAACTTAGAATTAATATTGTGAGGAGTATAACTTGTCACATAAATATATGTAAAAATATAATTAAACTTTCTTATAACCTCATGGTAAAATTAACAACCTAACTAAACTTAACTAATAAATTAAAAAATAAAAAATATGTTCAAGCATATAAGGATGTTAACAAATTATAATTAATATACATTTAAATTAAATAGACCCAAGTAAAATCTCATATAATTACATCTAAAATGAATTATTTTATCTAAAAATGATATTAATCATTCCAAAAATTATTGGATGCATCAATATTAAATATAATATAAAAAATAAGAAAATCAATCTATTTTAATGTATATAAATATTATTGAATTTGCAAAAAAATTAGTTTCATTTAGGGATATCAATCAGTCTGGTATTTGCGGATACCTAATCAGACTGAATCCTAATATGATGGATTTGGATAGTATATAATCAGGTTTAAGATGGTTTCGGTTTAAGATTGGGTTCAAGTTTTACATATTGGATATCTCTTACCCAAACTCTTTTATATAAATAATTAATTAAACATAAAATATATGTTTTTACAATAATATTTATAAAGTTTATATATTATTTTTAAATAAATAGAATTTAAATATTTTGTAGAGTTATTAAATTTTTTAAATATAAATTATTAATGCAAATTATTAATTCAAAATATATAAAATTAAATAGATTTAAGTATTGTTTGGATAGTAATAATAAGTTTTGAGACGAGTTCAGGTAGCTAAGAATAAATTTTAATTGGGTTTAGAATAAATTTAAGTATTGAGGATATTAATCAGGTTTGGATTTGGCTTCGGCTTTGGCTTCATATTTGGGTAAAATGTTTTTCATGGCTACCCTATCTGTATCTAGTTTCATTTAATATTGATAATAGTAATAAAATCCTAGTGATTAGACTCCCCTCGTAAGAATGTACCTATTATATGCAAAAACTTAAAAAATTTAAAGATTTGTAAATAGATTTTCTTCATTGGAAAAAAAAGATAGACATAAAAATGTAGTAAAAAAACACAAAAAAAAAAAAAAATCGTATTATACGTCAAAGTTAATCAGGCATTGGCCATATTGCACAAAAACAAAGTGTTTAAATTTTAAAACTTATCCATTACTATTTTTTTTTTAAAAAGCTACAAATTTTAATAAATAAAATATTTTTCATTGAATAAGATTAGAGTTTCATATCTAATAATATAAATACAAATTTTTCATTTAATTAAATATTAAATTTTTTACAATAATCTTATAATTATACTAATTAAATAGTTTTTTTAATAATAATTTTATTGTTTAATATTAGACATTTATAAATATTTAGAAGAATTAAAAAAATAAATTAGTGAAAGTGAAAATAGATATTTAAGGTTGTTTGTTAATTTTATTATAATAAATTGAATAATTTTTAAAGAATTAATAATACTTATAGAATTAAGAATGTGGAATTATAATAGGATTTTTGGTGTAAGTAGAATTACTATTAAAATTTAATTTATATTATTTATAATAATATTAAAAATTTTACAAATTTAATGATTTAGCAAATGATAAGTTGTCACTGAAAATTATTAATGATAAATTTATATAAAATAACTTCTCATTGCTAAAAGCATTAGCAACAAATAGGTAGTCGCTAAAAATTTTTGTTGAAGAATTTGTATAAAATAGTTTCTTGTTGCTGAAAGTATTAATAACAAATACATTATCGCTAAAAGTAATTAGCGACAGATTGATTTGAGTTATGATCGAGCTTTTCACTAATGTATATTATTAGCGACAAATATATATATCTATCACTATATATACATTTTTAGAGGCATTTTAATAAATAATATAAATTATTAAAGATATTTTTGATAAAACTAATGTTCACCTTTTCTACATTTATATGTAGTATTACTTTCTTATTAACGTGCGTTGGACATTGTTTTTACTCCTTTTACTTTCTCGCGTTTTATTTTTGTATATTTAAATTTCTATTTTTTTTATTTGGTATATTATTATGACAATACTTTAATTTTGAATAGTCAAATAAATTTAATTATTTATTGTCATAATATAAAATTACCATGACACAATACTCATATATATTTAAATTTTTGTAAATTTATTTTTATTATGCCTTATGTTTAGAGTACATTCGAATAAAATTTTTTATATTTGAAATGGTAAATAACTTCTAATCATATTTATCTAATATTTTCTTATTATATTAATCTAATATTTAGCATTTTTTATTTTATATATATATATATCATGATTTTCTTTATTAGTTATAATAATTTTTATCAAAACAGAAAGTAAATTATATATATATATCCCAACTTAATGCATTTTTTTTTTGAATTTAATCCAATCTTTTACACTGTAAGTAGAACATGAGAAGCCTTTTGAGTTGTGTCTTGCCAAACTTAAGCATGACTTTTGTGTAACTGGTTTGGATTCCAAGCATGTAAATTGATAGATTTTTCTTATTCAGACTCAGCTTATTATAGATTTAAGACACATGGTATATGATATGACTCATTTATTAAATATATAGATCTCATATATTTATATTTTTAATTCAATTATTTATATCTTGGATTCATGATAGACCGAGTTTAGGTAAGAATTTTTCATAAATTGATATACCACCAGATACGAATTTTCTAGTTTTGATTACTATTGCTTGACTTTATCATTGGGGTTCTTTCTTGTTTCTAGTATGACACCAAATATTATTACAAGATTGAAGATGGTAATTTTTCTGGTGAATTTTGGTTTCAAACACTTCCAATGATCAACGCAAATGCTTCTTACAAATTTGGAATAAATTTTTAGTTGTTTCCCTTTTAAACAGTCTTTTAGGGACAACTTAAAAAATGTGGAATAACTTACGTTTTTTATTTATTATCTCATTATTATTCAAAACATTTATATTTATTGTGATTATATTATATAACATTATCTATTATTAAATAATTGTCTTTCCTTTTTAAAATTTTAGTGTGAATATTATGTATAAAGTAGTGCAATGAATATAATATTTTGTAAACAAATAAATAAATACATAATTTTGCAAAGATGAAAGTAAAAAATACTAATTATAGGTCACCTAAAAAAATTATAAGTGAAATATATAAGAATGCATATAAAATATATATTTTTTTAATTATATATATGTAAATTAATAAATTAGAAAATGCTCATAAAATTGAAATAAAAAATAATTTAATATTTATAATTATTTTTTTTAATCTTTTAGTTTTAATTTTCTAATTAATGATAAATGAATATTAGGTGCTTTATCATGATTTATGAATTAAAAATATTTTACTTGACTCTGTTTATTTTATATAATATGATAATGAAAAGTGAAGATATTTTTCACAAAAAAAACATTATTGTATCAAAATATGAATCCATTAAAATTTTATAATAATAATAATAATAATAATAATAATAATAATAATAATAATAATAATAATAATAATAATAATAATAAAGCCAACAAGAGAGCTAAAACAAAACACATATGGAAAAACGCTAAAGAGGAAAATGCCTTGATGCATCCTTAATCAAACCATTTCCATGTGGCCACTATAGTTTTCTTTTTCTTCAACGATGACTACCTCCTCTAAAATCCCAGAATCAAACTTAGGATTTTTTGAACTTTCAATTAACCCTTCCTCTTCTGTCTCTTCTCGACTTTAATTTAATCAATATGTAAAGTACAATAATTCTCACAAATTCTTGAATTTTATTTTGTTCTATTCTGTAACATCCTCGATTTACCCTAAATGGTATTCATATAAATTTCAAAATTTATTTGTGTGTGAAATTGCCTCCATACATACCTAGGAATCCGGCCACCAAATGTTAGAGGACCAAATTGAATTAATCAATAAGTTAAGGGGCAAACAAAAGATTAGAGGACTAACTTGAATAAATTATAAAGTTTTGGGTAATGATTAGAAATAATAGAAAATACCTCATGGACTAATGGGTAAAGGATGGAGAACCAATGGTTAAAAGCTAATAAAAACGTCCTTATCTTCTTCTCTCATTTTCAGCTAGCCATTCTCATTTTCTCCCTCTTTTTTTTTTTTTTTTTTTTTTTTCATTTCAACAGTATATTTCTCTCAAAATTTGAAGAGGGAATCCCAAGCCAAAACCCTAGATCAACCCATTTTGAAGGCTTAAGCAAAGAAAGCAAGAGACTAGGTGAATCAAGCTTGAAGAACCCTAACCCCTTAAAGGGATTTGTAGAGATTTGGAGGAGGGAGGGGGGGGGGGGGGGGGTTAATGAGGAGGGAGGGGGGGGGGGGGTATAGGAGGAGGGCAGTAGCTGGTTCACAACTAAGGTTAATGCTATAACCCATGTTTTTTTTATCATATTTGAGTAAGGAGTTCATTAGGGATAAGGAGAATATGCAAATTGATGGAAATAATAACTTGTGTGTGTGGAGATTTGAATCTACCAGCAAGCTACAGGATCAGTCACCTTTAAAAATTCATAACTTTAGTTAGGAAAGTTGGATTTCTATGATCTTTATGTCTATGAAAACAATGAATTCCCTAAAACTTTTTAGTTTCATGCCAGACCTAATTCCTCTATTAAGTTGGAGTTTGAAGGCAAAACTTTTTATTGCTTAAATTTGAAAAACTGACTTGACGGTTTCCAGAAGCAAGACAATCAACTTTAAAAATTCATATTTTGTGCTACAAAACTCAAAATAGTGTGATTCTTGAATTGTTGGAAAGCTTAATGAATGCCCTAAAACTTTTTAGTTATGGCCAAGAATTGATTTTGCTGGCTACATAGTGATATTTTTACATTTCCTATTACTACTTTGGATGTGATTGAAGTCTGGAGTAGGTTAGGTTATACATAACTTCAGATGTAGACCTGATTTTGATATGATTCAAATTGAAGATTGAAATAGACATGTGAAAGTTGAATTCTGCAAAATATGGCAATAAAACCATATTTCTATGATTTTTGATAGAATTTTAAACTTGCTGCCCTGTTTACCAGAATTGATTGGAAAATGTAATTGTGTTTTTTTAATGATATTGATTGTGAATGAGTTATGAATAAAAGGGAAAATTGGTAAGCATGTCTTAATTGAATAAATTACATGTAATATTAATAATGTGTATACCCATTACAAGTCTAAAAATAGATGGCGTGAGGAAATTGACTAGTCAATTGCTAAAATTGTGCACAATACCTTGGCTTTATGCCATGATGAGGATACTTGGCTTTATTGCCATGATGAGGTGGCTTATGCCATGATGAGGGCTCTTGGCTTATGCCATAATGAGGATTCTTGTCATTTGAATTGTCTATATATTGTAATTGGGCTAAGAAAATAAATAAAAATGGGTATGTAAAAAAGATTATTCATGAAATGCTATGCATTTTAATTGTAAATATTATTAATTTGATCATGCACGAATTTTATGTAATTAAAAGTTTTATCATGTCATTATTAAATTGTATAGGATTGCGCATGTATTATTGAAATAAAATTTTTAGAAACATGATTCATGAGATTATGCATGATTGGCTTGCATACATATTTTATGGCATAATATCATTAAGTTATAGCACCACGAAGCAAGTTGCTTAGCGGACAGTTGTTTGAACTATCTGTAGGTAATAAAAGTAAGGATAAAGAGCCAACACGAGAGTGAAGGCAAAAGGGGACGTTTTGCTCAAGATTTGAGAAGACACCTTATTGTTTTGTACACATTAGGAGATTACATTGTATTAGGCATTTTTGGTTATGTAATGTAATCATTTAATGTGTAATTATTTAAGATCTACAAACTATACGGATGTTGTAACAAGTCTTATATCTTGTAAACACTTTCATATGTATATATTGCAAATTTCTCAGTATGAAAATTTATTTTCAATTGATGAGATGTGTGTATACATTATGGTTATTATGAGATGGGTTGTGAATGAAACCACATAGGTTTCATATGTGTTATTAGAATAATATGATAAATATTAATAGGTATTTTAACAGATCACTTATAATTACTTATAATTTTAAAAGAAACTCTGTCAAATTTTTATCTTGAAATTTGAAATTAAATTTCATTATTTGAGAAATTCTAAATAGATGAAAAACTTATAAGTTTGGTTTTCTTATGACTTAAATAGATTTGAAATTTTTAAATCTTCCATTATTTTTCCCTAAAATGGAGCTTAATTAGAATTAAGGAAATCAAGATTTGTAAGAGGGATTATTAACCCTTGAGATATACTCTTGGGTGTATCTTGAGGGCATGTACACATTACTTTAGTTGCAGATAGGGTTTGGGTGCTACATATTCTTTTCAAGTACATGGAACAACAATAGTAACAATAATAGAAGAGTGAAAGTTGGAGGTGGAGTATAGGCCTTCTATTCAAGAAGACATAGCAGATTTTTGACAATTCTTTAAGTGCCATTGACCTTATGACTATTGATCAATGCAAAACGATTTGGCAAATGGATGATTCACAACTCATTGGACCTTTGCTTGTTTTAAGTTGCTTATAAAGGAGCAGAAGTATGAAAATTATTAGAATAGAATATTGAATTCAAAAATTTTCTTCTAGGGTCTCATGCATCATGCAAGATTCAATTTTTACCTATTGATTTTGTGACACCCCTTACCCGACTATAGTGTAGCCGAGCAAGTTATGCCACTCAGTGTGTCGGAACACCAATTCATGTTTCAATTTCAATTAATCCTTTTTAATTCATTTATTTATAATTTTTGATAAATCTAAATTTTTCCACAAATTTTATAGAAAATCCGGCAGAGTGCCGGCTATAAATTAGAAAAACAGTTCTTCTGAACCTGTTAAAAACACTTCCAATAATATTATCACATTACTCTCAATCAACCTCCAATATATTCTCAACAATTTCTCAATTCACTTCAGTATCTCAAAAATTCAATTCAATTCAAAACACAATCAACTCAATGAAAAATGCTCAATTTATTACTGAACATATTCCATAGATACTTACATCAAAAGCATAATTACATGAATTTATAATATACATTACAGAAGGTTACAAAATACAAAATATCAAAATATCAAAATATCAAAATGGCCTAATGTCCTACCAAATGCACTGCAATGTGAGGTGACTCTGAACTCTGAGTGCAGATATGAAACTCACCTGTATGAGGTTTGGACTCTGACTATGTCTTGATACTGCAGCGTGGCAAAGCGACGAGCTAAGCAATTCTGCTTAGTGGTGACAATAAAAAAATAAAATAAAATAAAATAAAATAAAATAAAAACATGTGTACAGAATGTATGTTTACATTTTTGGGTGAACTAAGTCTCAAATATTTATTGCAATATTATTCAATTGAAGTTTGGTAAAATTTATTAATATTGTCCGAGTAACCTATACTAGTTGGTGGATGGATAAGCGAGTAAGCTGATGCTGGGTACTAAGTACCTCGGACCATCACACCATCGGTCACATTGTGTCTCCGGTGTGCAATGAGCGACTAATAAGTGTGATAATTTTCGAGGATTAAACCGAGTATAACAACTCAATATCATAGCCAAAGGCTATTATGTCCTGAATGGCATGGGAAGCCATGAAATACTGAATGGCATGGGAAGCCATGAAATCTGAGAATGGCATGAAGCCATATGCGATCGCTAACAGAACCCTATTGGCATGCCAACCTATCCAAACCAATCACATTAGGCCTACTAGGGCATTTAACACTTTTATTTATGTAATTCTTTGAAATTGAATTTTTATGATTACTATTCATTTCATTGGTCAACCAAAATGTTGACTTTTGCATTGGCAATAGGTAAATTAGTTTAAATATCATCAACATACCACATTTTGCATTTTAAACTTGTTGGTATTGGTTGCCAATACCATCTCTAAGCTTAATGTGAATTGGACAGAATTTTCAGTTTTTAAGCTTTGGATTTACTGTTCCATTAGTTACTGTTGCAGTGGGAATTTGGAAAAATGATCAACATGAAAGTTGTTCCTTATTTTGTCTAGTTGAATTTCCTTTTTTGAATCACTCCATTTTGAGTTTTGTAGCTCAAGTTATGGTCCAAAAACCACAACTGCCCGGATTGAAAATTTTCAGGGCTGACCATATCTACAGTGCAGTGAACAGTGACTGCAACTCAATTTTTGGATAGGTTCTGGTCATAATTTGGGGTAGGTTTCTTCGTGAAAGTTGTTGGTCTATATCTCAGCTTATTGCTGGTAAAATTTCAGGCCAATTGGACCTTTCTACATTGAGTTATGGCCAAATGAACAATCACTGTTCATTTGGTCATTTTGCAGAAACAGCCTGCAGGTCACCCAAATTTGAGCAAGTTTTTGGTCCACTTTGTTTGGTTTTATGGGCATGGTTTCTTCACCAAAGTTGTGCCATTATGTGTCTAGTTTCATGTCCAATTGGCCAAACACCAATTGAACCCCTACAATTTAAGTTATGGCTGTCCAAACAGGCTGGACTCACATCCAAACCTGCAGGTCACATAAGGCAGCCACTCCAACCTCAAATCCCACAACCGAATTCACTTCATTTTTGATTCAAACCAAACCAAATGGTCACTAATTGACCATTAAAGCCTACTTCCATCATCACATGATCAAAGTCTCATTCCTCAACCCAAACCCTAACTCAATATTTCAAAACCATGCATTATCATTGCATTTATCAATTCCCTTATGAGATACTCATTAAGGGCAGCCATACTAGCATGTTAACTCTCCAAAAATCATCACCATATTACCCTAACCATGGCTGCCAAATTTAGGGTTAGCATACCAATGGTGTTTCATCAAATTTCTTTGTCATTTACACATATTTATAGTTCTTAAACATGAAATTAAAGTGAAATTCAAGGTTTAGGTCACTAACCTCTTTTAGCTCAAATCCAAGCCAACCAAAACTTTAATTTTTCTTCAAAATTTTGCTGCCCAAAGCTTCCTCAAGGTGTGGGGTGAATTTTTTGTGAAGACAACTAGGGCTTTTATGGTGTGGAAGCTAGGGAAAATCAAGCTTGAAAAAGCTTGTCCATGGAGGTTAGGGAAGAATGGTTTACGGCAAGGAAATGAAGAAGAAAGGGAATTCTGGTTTTTCTCTCATTTTTCAGCCCATTTGTCTCTTTTAAATATAGTTATGCCATGTGTCAACATTGGGTTGGGTGAAGGCACACTAATGACATCATGTGATGTCATAAATTCCCATTTAATTCATTTTTTTTTCTTTTCTTTTCTACTCATTTTCAATTCAATTTTTAGTAATATTTATTCACATTTTATGTCATAATAATTATTCACTTAACTGGACAAGTTGACCAAAAATCACCTCTGAAGGCGAAATGACCAAAATGCCTTCCGTTTGGCTTAACAGACCAAAATTGTCTGTACCAATTAAAAAATTTTTCTAAGTATTTTCTTGGCATTCTAATGCCATAAGAACCTCAATAACCCTTCTCTGGAGTCCCAAAAATTATTTTATAATTTTTCCCTTGGGTCTAGGGCTCCTAGTTGCGAGAACCGCAACTTCTCACTAGGTTACCCATCGCTAGGGCACCGGCTCATTTAACTTGGTGGTATTTTATTTTTTAAAATTTTTCCTAAATTTTTCTTATTAATATTTGAGTTAATTTTGGTTCCTCACTTTTAGTTTAAATATTTTTTCGGACGTTCTAGCTGTCCAGACCGACAATGGTCACCGGAACAGTAGAATGTACGGAGTTGCTACAGGGAGGGTGTTACAACTCTACCCCTCTAATTTAAATTTCGTCCTCGAAATTTACCTGATGCAAACAGTTGAGGGAACTGTTGCCTCATCGTCTCTTCACTTTCCCAAGTTGCCTCTTCAATGTTGTGTGCCTCCAAAGCACTTTCACCAGTGGGATCTGTTTATTTCTCAACTCTTTCACTTCCCGAGCCAGGATCCATATGGGTTCTTCTTCATATGTCAAATCCGATTGTACTTCAATTTCTTCCATAGAGATGACATGTGAAGGATCTGAGCGATATCTTCTGAGCATGGACACGTGGAACACATTGTGGATCTTGTTCGATTACGGTGGTAAAGCTAGCACTTTGTGGCTCTTTGGTCCCACACGTTCAATGACTTCATATGGGCCAATAAACCTAGGGCTCAACTTACCTTTCCTTCCGAACCTCAATATTTTCTTCCATGGTGAGACTTTGAGAAACACTTTATCACCAACTGCATACTCTATCTCTTTTCTCTTGGTCGAGATAAGACTTACATCTATCGGAGGAAATCTTGAGTTAGCTTTGATTATTTTCACTTTTCCTCGATCTGTTTCACAGTGCAGCCCTACCGATTTGTCTTCGCCCAATTCAGTCGGCCTGCTGAGTTCTACATTTCCTCCCATACGATTGCTTCATACGGAGCCATTTGAATGCTAGCTTGGTAGCTATTGTTGTATCTGAATTGCGCGATGGGAGATATCTATCCCAACTCCTCAAACTCAATGACACAACTCCTTAGCATATCCTCCGAGGATCGACATATATTTCATGTTATTATTATCATTTCATTCAATATTTGCATTAGTTCAATTGGTTTTGATTGTTTACAGATTACTCTTTACGATTGCCCATCATGCGAGGATGGAAAGCGTGCTAAAGTGGAGTTATGTGCCCAAGGCTTCTTGTAACTTTTTCCAAAATCTCGATGTAAACCTTGGGTCTCGATGATATGATGGAAAGTGGGATTCCATGCGACCTAACTATCTCAGCGATATACAATTACGCTAGCTTCTCCGGTGAGTAGTCGGTCTAATCGAGAAAATGTCTTGACCGTCAATCATCACTATCACCCACACTGCATCATGCTTCCTTTGGGTGAGAGGTAGACCACTAACAAAATCCATAGTGACCCGGTCCCATTTCCATTCAGGTATGTTTATAGGCTGTAACAAACCCGATGGAACTTGATGTTCTGCCTTAACTTGCTGACATGTCAAGCATTTAGTCACATAGTCAGCTATATCCCTCTTCATACCAGGCCACCAATAATGAGGCTTCAAATCATTATACATTTTTGTGCTCCCCGGGTGCATAGCATAAACACTCGTGTGTGCTTCTTTCAGAATACTAGTCTTCAGTTCCCCATCATCTGGTACACACACTCTTCCTCTATAGTATAGACACCCATCTGCTTTCACCTCATATTCAGTTTCCTTCCCCTCAGGAATTTTAGCCATAATTGCCATTAGTTTTTCATCTGCCTTCTGCCCATCTTGTATTTGCTGTAGTAGGGTTGGCCTCACTTGCAACTCAGCCAAAATAGCTCCATCTTGAGCTAAGGACAGACAGGCATTGAGTGATCTTAAAGCTGTGATGGACTTCCTGCTCAAAGCATCAGCAACTACATTTGCCTTCCCAGGATGATAATCTATCACACAATCATAGTCCTTTAGGAACTCAATCCATCGCCTCTGTCTAAGATTGAGCTCCTTCTGGGTTGGCAAATATTTTAGACTCTTGTGGTCTGTATAGATGTAGCATTTTTCACCATATAAATAATGCCTCCATATCTTGATCTGAAGATAATCATTTGCTAACTCCAGTCATGAGTAGGGTAGTTCTGTTCATGTGGCCTTAACTGCCTGGAAGCATAGGCGATCACTTTCCCCTCTTGCATCAATACACACCCTAGCCCATTATGTGATGCATCACTGTAGACCACAAAGTCCTTTCCCGACACTGGCTGTGTTAACACTGGTGCCTCTGTCAACATAGCCTTTAACCTCTCAAAACTAGCCTGACATTTGTCATTCCAGTTAAATCTGACATTCTTGTGTAACAACTTGGTCATTGGAGCAGCTATTAAGGAAAATCCCTTCACAAATCTTCTGTAATACCCAGCTAGCCCCAAGAAACTTCTGACCTCAGTTGTATTTCTAGGAGGCTTCCATTCCATCACTGCTTCTATCTTTTTGGGATCCACTCTAATCCCCTCTGCTGATACTATGTGTCCAAGAAAAGAGATTTCACTCATCCAGAAGTCACACTTGGACAACTTAGCATCTGACTTCTTTTCTCGAGGTTTGCGAATAATCCTCAAATGTTCATCATGTTCTTCCCTGGTCTTGGAATACACCAGAATATCATCAATAAATGCCACTACAAACCGATCTAAGTATGGATGGAAGATACGGTTCATAAGGTCCATAAATGCTGCTGGTGCATTTGTTAACCCAAACGGCATCACTAGAAATTCATAGTGCCCATACCGGGTTTTGAATGCAGTTTTTGACACATCTACATCCTTTACCCTCAACTGATGATACCCTGATCTGAGGTTAATTTTTGAAAATACACCGGCTCCCTTCAACTGATCAAACAGATCGTCAGTGCAGGCAATTGATATTTATTCTTCACAGTTACTTTATTCAACTGCCGATAATCAATACACAATCTCAAAGTTCCATCCTTTTTCTTCACAAACAGCACCGGAGCTCCCCATGGTGACACACTATGGCGTATGAACCCCTTATCAAGCAACTCTTGCAACTGAGTTTTCAACTCCCTCAATTCAGTGGGTGCTATCCTATAAGGAGCAATGGAAATGGGTGCTGTACCCAGCATTACCTCAATAGCAAACTCGACTTCCCTTTCTGGTGGTAAACCAGGCAACTCTTCAAGAAATACATCTGGGAAGTCTCTTACTGTGGGTATATCATTCAGGTTTGGCTTAGCTTGCCTAGTATCAACCACGTGTGCTAGGTAAGCTTCACGACCTTTCTCATCATTCTTCTTGCAAGCAGAATGAGATAACATTGGGCAGAAATCGTCCTTTCACCCACAATAGTGATCTCATTACCCTCGAAGTTTTGGAGAAATTCTCTTCAATTTACAATCAACTATTGCCTGATGACGTGACAACCAGTCCATTCCCAAAATCACGTCAAACTCGTGGAAGGGCAATTCAATTAGGTCTGTCGAGAATTCATACCCCTGAATCCTCAACGGGCAACCTTTATACACCTTATTCACTATCATACTGTGGCCTAGTGGATTTGTGACCAAAATATCTTGATCACTCTCCTCTCTTTGGAACTCCCCTCTGTACGGGTAGTTTGATGCAAATGTAGGAATGAGTGGATCCTAGATCCACCAATGTATGTACAAAAGTGTTATAGAGGGAAAACATACCCCTGATGACATCCGGGGCATCTTGCTCCTCTTGAGCTCTGATGGCATAGGCCCTGGTTGGTATTCTAGTGTCTGGCCTCTCAGCTGACTCAGATGCAGGCCTCAGTGATGGACCAGCTGCCTCAGGTTTACCAGGTTTCCTACCCCTTTGTGGTGCAGGAGCAAGTCTGTCAGTTTGTGTTGGAGCAACAGTAGTAGTCCTCTTCGGACAATTCTTGATGCAGTGTTCGTAGATCCACACCGCAAGCATGCACGGTCACTCGCCAACATTCCCCCTTGTGCCGCCACGGATCTTGACAAGCGAGAAGATCACGGCTGGTCCCCTAAACACCGTCAGGAGAGCTGCCCATTGATGGTGTGGGTGGCCTCTCCTAGGTGTGAGCGTGGTGCAGGCACACGAGGCCCACGACCACTGTAGTGGTCCCGAACTCTGAGCAGGAGGACCCTTACTCTTCTTACTGGGAGTAGAATATGCACCTTTGGGTGACCGGACCCCTCTTATTCTGTCTTTCCCTTCTATTTTGTTCATTGATTCTAACCCTTTCCACTTTTGATGCAGCATCCACAAGTTTAGAAAAATCCGTGATCTCCAGTGCTGTGATCATGACTTTGATGTTGTCATTGAGCCCTTCCTCAAACCGTCTGCACCTCTCTGCTTCGGTAGGGACTATCTCCCTCCCATACCGGCTCAGTTTAACAAACTCACACTCATACTCGACCATGACAAGCATCTCTGTCTCAAACTGATGAATTCCCTTCTTCGCTCTTCTAAATACACTTTACTAATATATTTCTTTCTGAACTCTGTGAGGAAGAATTCCCAGGTGATCCGTTCAGGTTGCACCTCACTGGTTACTGTGTCCCACCACTGATATGCATCATCCTGAAGTAGGGACACAACACCCACCGAGTTACGCTCGGGAGTGCGGTTTAGTTGTTTGATTACTGATGGTTCTGTCCAACCAATTTTCTGCAGCCATGGGATCATCCTCCCTCTTTCCAAAGAAGTCTACAGCCCCATGTTTTCGCAATTTCTCCAAATGGGACTTCTGTGGTGCTGGTGGAGGTTGTGGCTGTGGTTATGGTGGTAGAATTGCTCCCATCATTTACCGATAGAATTCGGTCATTTGCTGGAATAGAGCAAACTGAGGTTGAGCAGTGCCTCAATTTCTTTGGTGGAGCGATTCTCCCTTTGAGACTGACCCTTGGTGGAGCATGACTCTCCACCTCTTCATCAAGCGCTCTTTCGAAGCATGATCCATATCCTATTCAAAATAAGAAAACAAACAGATCTGCATCAGTGTCACCTCAACACTTACTAATGCAATGCAATGGTATGTACTCTATCTAGACCCAGAAACGCCTAAACCGATGCTCTGATACCACTAAATGTGACACCCCTTACCCAACTATAGTGTAGCCGAGCAAGTTATGTCACTCAGTGTGTCGGAACACCAATTCATGTTTCAATTTCAATTAATCCTTTTTAATTCATTTATTTATAATTTTTGATAAATCTAAATTTTTCCACAAATTTTATAGAAAATCCGTGAGTCTGCTATAAATTGGAAAAACAGTTCTTCTGAACCTGTTAAAAACACTTCCAATAATATCATCACATTATTCTCGATCAACCTCCAATATATTCTCAACAATTTCTCAATTCACTTCAGTATCTCAAAAATTCAATTCAATTCAAAACACAATCAACTCAATGAAAAATGCTCAATTTATTACTGAACATATTCCATAGATACTTACATCAAAAGCATAATTACATGAATTTATAATATACATTACAGAAGGTTACAAAATACAAAATATCAAAATATCAAAATATCAAAATGGCCTAATGTCCTACCAAATGCCTTTGCAATGTGAGGTGACTACGAACTCGAGTGCAGATATGAAGGCTCACCTGTATGAGGCCTTTGGACTCCCCGACTATGTCTTGATGCACACTTGCGTGGCAAAAGCGATGAGCTAATCAATTCTGCTTAGTGGTGACAATAAAAAAAATAAAATAAAATAAAATAAAATAAAATAAAAACATGTTTACAGAATGTATGTTTACATTTTTGGGTGAACTAAGTCTCAAATATTTATTGCAATATTATTCAATTGAAGTTTGGTAAAATTTATTAATACTGCTCGAGTAACATATACTAGTTGGTAATTTGGATAAGCGGGTAAACTGAGTGCTGGGTACTAAGTACCTCGGACCAACACACCATCGGTCACATTGTGTCTCCGGTGTGTGCAGAGCGACTAATAAGGTGATAATTTTCGAGGATTAAACACGAGTATAACAACTCAATATCATAGCCAAAGGCTATTATGTCCTGAGAATGGCATGGGAAGCCATGAAATACTGAATGGCATGAAGCCATATGCGATCGCTAACAGAACCCTATTGGCATGCCAACCTATCCAAACCAATCACATTAGGCCTACTAGGGCATTTAACACTTTTTATTTATGTAATTCTTTGAAATTGAATTTTTATGATTACTATTCATTTCATTGGTCAACCAAAATGTTGACTTTTGCATTGGCAATAGGTAAATTAGTTTAAATATCATCAACATACCACATTTTGCATTTTAAACTTGTTGGTATTGGTTGCCAATACCATCTCTAAGCTTAATGTGAATTGGACAGAATTTTCAGTTTTCAAGCTTTGGATTTACTGTTCCATTAGTTACTGTTGCAGTGGGAATTTGGAAAAATGATCAACATGAAAGTTGTTCCTTATTTTGTCTAGTTGAATTTCTTTTTTTGAATCACTCCATTTTGAGTTTTGTAGCTCAAGTTATGGTCCAAAAACCACAACTGCCCGGATTGAAAATTTTCAGGGCTGACCATATCTACAGTGTAGTGAACAGTGATTGCAACTCAATTTTTGGATAGGTTCTGGTCATAATTTGGGGTAGGTTTCTTCATGAAAGTTGTTGGTCTATATCTCAGCTTATTGCTGGTAAAATTTCAGGTCAATTGGACCTTTCTACATTGAGTTATGGCCAAATGAACAATCACTGTTCATTTGGTCATTCTGCAGAAACAGCCTGCAGGTCACCCGGATTTGAGCAAGTTTTTGGTCCACTTGGTTTGGTTTTATGGGCATGGTTTCTTCACCAAAGTTGTGCCATTATGTGTCTAGTTTCGTGTCCAATTGTCCAAACACCAATTGAACCTCTACAATTTAAGTTATGGCTGTCCAAACAGGCTGGACTCACATCCAAACCTACAGGTCACATAAGGCAGCCACTCCAACCTCAAATCCCACAACCCAATTCACTTCATTTTTGATTCAAACTAAACCAAATGGTCACTAATTGACCATTAAAGCCTACTTCCATCATCACATGATCAAAGTCTCATTCCTCAACCCAAACCCTAACTCAACATTTCAAAACCATGCATTATCATTGCATTTATCAATTCCCTTATGAGATACTCATTAAGGGCAGCCATACTAGCATGTTAACTCCCCAAAAATCATCACCATATTACCCTAACCATGGCTGCCAAATTTAGGGTTAGCATACCAATGGTGTTTCATCAAATTTCTTTGTCATTTACACATATTTATAGTTCTTAAACATGAAATTAAAGTGAAATTCAAGGTTTAGGTCACTAACCTCTTTTAGCTCAAATCCAAGCCAACCAAAACTTTAATTTTTCTTCAAAATTTTGCTGCCCAAAGCTTCCTCAAGGTGTGGGGTGAATTTTTTGTGGAGACAACTAGGGCTTTTATGGTGTGGAAGCTAGGGAAAATCAAGCTTGAAAAAGCTTGTCCATGGAGGTTAGGGAAGAATGGTTTACGGCAAGGAAATGAAGAAGAAAGGGAATTCCGGTTTTTCTCTCATTTTTCAGCCCATTTGTCTCTTTTAAATATAGTTATGCCATGTGTCAACATTGGGTTGGGTGAAGGCACACTAATGACATTATGTGATGTCATAAATTCCCATTTAATTCATTTTTTTTTCTTTTCTTTTCTACTCATTTTCAATTCAATTTTTAGTAATATTTATTCACATTTTATGTCATAATAATTATTTACTTAACTGGATAAGTCGGCCAAAAATCACCTCTGAAGGCGAAATGACCAAAATGCCCTCCGTTTGGCTTAACGGGCCAAAATTATGCATCTGGAATTGAAAAATTTTTCTAAGTATTTTCTTGGAATTCTAATGCCATAAGAACCTCAATAACCCTTCTCTGGAGTCCCAAAAATTTATAATTTTCCCCCCGGGTCTAGGGCTCCTTGTTGCGAGAACCGCAACTTCTCACTAGGTTACCCATCGCTAGGGCACCGGCTCATTTAACTTGGTTGTATTTTATTTTTTAAAACTTTTCCTAAATTTTTCTTATTAATATTTGAGTTAATTTTGGTTCCTCACTTTAGTTTAAATATTTTTTCGGACGTTCTAGCTGTCCGGACCGACACTGGTCACCGGAACAGTAGAATGTACGGAGTTGCTACAGGGAGAGTGTTATAGATTTCAATGTTCAATTGCATATTAAAACTCTTTTAATATGTATTTGGATCTATGTTTGCCATTTAAGATTTTAGAATTAACAGATTAATTCATTAGAACCCTTGATTAAATCAAGAACATGTGCACTAATATTTTGATGCACTGTAGTTGTGTTTGGTACCTTTGTGAAGCACCTAGGACCCCAGATGTTGTCTCTCTAGCTTGTCCACACCAAGATCAACAATGGGAGCCCCTTGAACAGCTTCTAAAGCCTTGCCAACCAATTAAAAAATAGGGATTTGCCTTTAGAGAGGTTGTAGATGTATACAGGACACTAGAAACGATTTTTAGCAACTTTAATTTAAGAGAATATTGGCAATTCTCTTTGAATTGATGAGAGATGAAGAAGAAGAAAGGAAGAGAGGCTCAAAGGTGGCAACACATATGAGAGAATAGCATATTGTTCTTTTACTCTTTCATAACAACACATTATATAATTAGGTCATCACTTAAAACTCTTGCCACATGTCATCTTCTGATTTGCTCAGAATTTTAATTGACCTAATCACATTAAGCCAAGTGTTAAAGCTAGATTTAATCTTGACTTTGATCATCTTACATGATTGGAAGACAAATGGCAAGCTTATATGATGTCATGTGTCACTATCTCATAGTGCCACACGTCACCCTGTGAAATGACCAAATTACCCTTGTGTTGTAATTTTGAGTTCTCAACTCAAAATAATTATTTCTCCTCTTCTAATCAATTTATATCAAATATAAATTAATTAATTAATCTCTATTAATTAATTTGTCATAATTAAATTCATATTTAAATACTTTAAATATAAATTTAACTTATACTATACATCCAATAACCTAGATTTGGTTTCAAGTCATGCTAGGAACTTTGTAATCTAATTGCAAACCAAACCTATTTAATTAATTAATTAAACTCTTTAACTAATTAATTAAATCACATTTAACTTGGTGATTACTTGTGTATGTGTGTGACTCACTAGGCTCATCACTAATTGGCAATGAGATATGATATTAACTCTTAATATCATCAGAACTCTTTCTTACCATAAATGATTTCTCTAAGTCATTTTAGGCATCTCATAGACCATAGTTAGCACCTAGCATAGCATGCCATGGCCACCCAATCAGTAATAAGGAATACCTTAAATGAACCTTTAATCATATGTTACCATGCACTAGAATCTCTCTGTTACAAAATCCCAATTCGAGCTGGAGTCATGGTTTATGTCAAACTCTATTTGCTATGAATATTATATTCTCTTTTAATTCCAGTTCTTGATTAAAAAGATTTTCTCATCAGAAACTCTTTTCTGATTAAATTTTTCTGTCCTGGTCAGGAACTTGAAATATCAAGAATAATTAAATGAACATATGATTTTATCCTTATTTACTTAGAGCAACAGATTCCATCTTGATCAACACTTACCTCCATATATAACTAGTAGGAGCCAACACATGCCCATATACCCATACACAGTACAAGTATGAAAGCAGTATCAAACTCAAACCACCTATATACAATATAACTGTGCTATCTCAGGTGTAAAAATTATATGCACTGATATAATTTATGACAATATATTGACAAGAGTAAACTCCATATGCTTGTCATAAGTGTCACTGGTTCGGCCTACTTATCATGTATAAGTGCCTATCATGTTTGTTATATGGCATGAGACTCACCATTCCATCTTATTTATATCTCATATAAATAACTTAGCAATAAATATGATTACAATCTTTCTGGATAAGTCATGTCCTTATTGTGAAGTATCCTCGATTGTGAACCATTTTATGATTCTTTGTGCTAGAAATACTGTCACTCATATTCTTAACAACTTAAGAATAGAATTTCTAACAAAATATCAATGGACCTTTTCTATTACACATAAATATATTATGTAAATGGAAAAGTGAAAATGCCTTTTTTTTTATTAATAAAACATGTATAAAATACATACTAAATGATATGCTCTAGGACATACTACTAACAGCTTAGTGTTTCAAAAAGCTTTCTCCCACATAGCTTATAAATAGAGAAACAAACTTTTATAGTAGCTTATAAATAGAGAAACAAACTTTTATAGTAGCTTATAAATAGATTCTTGTTATTGGGCTTATTAAGAGAAAATAAGAGGAGTTGGGCCTGTGCGCACGAAATTGGGCCATATGTTCAATTCAAGTGTAAAATAGTTGATTTGCCCCTCTATTGCATAAGTTAAAGTTTTGGTGCCAATGAAATTTTTACCTTCTTTTAAATTATTATTTTTAAAATTAATTTAAAAACATACCTGCAAACTTAGTTCTCCATACTTTTAGCAACAAGTTTTTTCACTGTTGGAGATTTGACTAATTTGCAAAGCTGATTTTTCTCTATCTGCAAAACTTATTTTTCTCTGCCTGCAAAATTGATTTTTCTCCTTATTTTTCTCTGCTTGCAAAATTGATTTTGCTCCTTATTTTTCTCTAGCCCAATGTCTCTTTTTTCAGGCTATATATATGTTGCACATTTTGCTTAGTGTTACACCTGTGAAAAAGCTTACAATTAAAACTTTTAATAGTTTTCCATTATTCTTTGCTATTTTGTTTCCTTGTGTTACAGCTCTAGGTGAGCCTGTTATATCCTAGGAGGAATTTTGCATTTTCTATCTTCTATTGTGGGCCAAATATTCCTTAAGGACAATGTTGTTCAACATATCTCAAGATGTTTACCATTTTTCTAATTTTTAAACTGCCATTTCCTTACAATCTTAAGAAATATTATGGACCCTTTTGCTACTGTGAACAATGTTGCTATTGCTGCAAATAATGTTGCTCTTGCTGCAAATAATGTTGCTACTACTATGACCAATGTTGTTGCTGGTGCAAACAATGTTACTGCTAGTGTTGTTACAATAAATGCTGCTACTTCTTTTGTCCCTATGCTCCCAACAGTTCTTTTGGCCAAACCTTTTCCAGATGTAGATGCCATATTTTATTCGAGCCAATAAAAAAATTTTCAAAATTTAAAAGTAAAAAAATTATATATATATATATATATATATATATATATAATGCAATTTTATTAATTGAGCTGTTATTTTCACTCCTTACTTTAATTCTAATTTAATTTTTAATTTTATTTCATTTTTTTGACTTTAGTTTTGATTTTAATTTTAATTTTCTATCTTACTTAATCTCGATTATTTTATTTTATTATTGGATTTTTATTCCACTTTAATTTTAAGTCTAATTTTAATTTAATTTTAGTTTTTTTTAAATGAATGAAAATTTTTAATCTTGACCATCAATTTTATGAAGATTCAATTTCAACCATTTGATTTAGAATTTCATTTTAGAAAAATTGAAGAAAAAGAGCAAATTTGTTTCAATTAATCCCTACCCTTGATTCTCACTTTAACTTTATTTCTTAGCCATTAGATTTGGAAGAATAAAAACAAATTTGGTACCAATCAATCCTAACCTTTTATTTTTCTTAGGATTTATTTTCACTCCTTGGATTAAAATTAGTTAAAGTGATTTTGTACAATTTAATCCAAGTAATTCATTTCTTTTTTGCAAGAACAAATTTAGACTCTAGGATCAAAAAGTAGTAAAATAAATTTTTCCTAGTTAATCCTAGCCTCCAAATATTTTGGGAATTAATTTTGGACCACTAGATTAGGAGTTTGTTAAAGTAATAAAAAATTGGTCCAAATCAATCTTGACCCTTAATTTTTTTTAGGGATTTAGTTTCCACTATTGGATGAAAATTAGTTAAAGTAAAAAGAAATCAAATTTAGTGCTTTGAGATCCCAACCATTGATTTAATTTTGTAAGGAGGAATTCTTAATCCTTGGATCAAAATAAATAAGACAAAAAAGTCCTTAGTTTGATATAAACCTTTAATCTTTTTTCTCTTTAATTTTGGACCCTTAAATTGAAAGTAGAAAAAATAAATTTAAATTAATTAAATCTTAACCTTTCCTTTTTTTTTTTCTTAAATCTGGACCCGTCTTTTTAGGGCTTTAACTCACTATATATACTATTCTGCTATTCATTGAGAGGGAACTTTTTTTTTCTTTTAAGCGTAAGAAAAAATCAACTACTTAAGTTTTTTCAAAACATTTTTAAGGAAACGACTTTTTCCATGCTATTTCACCATATGCTTGCCTCCCTTTCCCAATCTCCATCATGCCTAAGCTTAGATACAATGTCGTTCTTTGTTTGTCTCTTCTTTTGAACCCACGATTACCAACTTCCCTTTCGTTCTTCCTAAAATCATCATACTAATTCGACATTCTTCTTTGCTTGTTACTCATTCAACCTCGTAATTCTTTCTTATGCAGCAACAGTCCTAGCCTTCCTCCCAATATTTGGCTTTAATAGACCCATTCCTTCAATATTTTTGCTTCTACGTGGTCACGGTTCTCAACGTGAAACGACTTCCCTCTATTCATTTTTAGTAGGTACCCATTTCGATTCAAGGCTACCTTTCTCGATTCGAATATGATTACACGCCTCAATCAGAGTCACGAAGCACATCAGACTTTTAACATCATCTCACCATCGACTGCCATGGGCGAGATTTGATTCGCCTAGTCATTGTCTTTTCTTAATTAACTAATATTGGTGAATCTAAACTTTGAAGTTTTGCTTGATAATTTGTTGTTTCAAATTTTCAATCTGTTTAAATCTCTACTGATTCATAATTTTTGGCTATTTGGATGTGGATTGGTATTTTATAAATGATGACTTCTTCAGCAGTGCATTTACTTTCTAAGGATATAAAATCAGTGTGTCATTTTTTTATCTTGTTTTCAATTCCCTTCATGTGTTTCTTTCTCTATTTTTTTTTTCATTTTATGAAATGGAAACTCATTAGTTTGAAGACATACTTGATGCTTAGTTTATATTTGTAACACCCCTATTTGCATAGCCTAGTATATGTTACTGTTCTGGTGACCAGTGTCGGTCCGGACAAGGAAGGGAAGTAGAATCGCATCTAAGATACTTAGATAAGCCCTAAACACAAATAATTAGTAATTGCCAAATAGTTAAGTATAAATAAGAAAAACAGAACACAAGAAGTTAAATTAGCCGGGAGTCACAACGATGGGTGACCTTATCGAGAATGACTGCGAGGTTAGTCTAAACTCAAATTTCGAACCGTAAAATGTAACGCTGCGGTCCTTAGGACTATTGCGAACACAGTGGAAAAGAGAAAATCACGAAAAAGAATTGTTAAGCAGATCAAATAATTAGGTCAGGAATCCGAAAGAAATATCGAATAACTTGCAAACCGGATTGAACCAGCGAGGGGCAATTTGGTCAATTCACCCCTAGAGCTAACTCCTAACCTAACTGTCCAATAAAATCAGAGAAAAAAAAATTTCGGAATCGGAAATTAAATTAAAGAACTAATGGAAAAATAAATGATAAAAAAAAAGAAAAAAGTGTTATTACATCACTTGGATGACATCATGGATGATGTCAAAATTAATTTATTTTTGCTTACAAATTTAGACTAAGTCAAATAGCTAATTTAAAGACAAATGAAAAAAATAAAAAGAAAAATTCACTTCTTCTTCTACCCATTTCAGCCGCCCATCTCTCTCTTACATTTCTCTTCTAAAACTCCATTGAAGCTCCACTTGAGCTTGAGAAACCCTAAACCCAATCATTAAATCCCTAAACTCCTCCATTAAATCTTGTCTTTAGATCTTTCTAAGCAACTTAGGAGCAAAAAGAAGAAAGGAATTGAAGATTTGAGAAGAGGAAGTTTTGTCTAAACAAGGTTAGTGAAGTTATTCCAAATTTCTCTTTAGATTTATGCTCATGTGCATGAGTTAAACTTAGAAATTAATTTAAAATCAAACAAAAATAATTATTGGGGGAGTAATATGGAATTTCATCCAGCTAGGGTTAGGGTTTGATATGAATGAGTTTGATGGTTTTGAATGGTTATTTGAGGTGAATTAGGTGTGTAGATTATGAATGTACACTTTGAAATGCATTAGATTGAACTTTATGTGTAGCTAGGGTTTTGAGCATGTGAAAATTGAAGAAAAATTTAAGAATTGGCCAAATTATGTAGTTGACCTTATTTGAGTTGAGAAATGGTCAATTGTGACCATTTGTGGTGTGTATGAATTGTTGGAAACAAGTTTAAATTCGGATTGGTGAGGGTCAATCTGCAGGCAGCTTTACCTAGGTCCCTTTCAGGGATCAAAACTGAAAATTTACCAACCCAATTGGTGTGACACCAATTGGGAATGAAAATAGACACAAAATGGCACATTTTTCATTTAGGAATCATGCCTAGAAAGTGACCATAACTTAGTGAACAATTAGGCCAAATCCGGAATTGGGCACACTATCCTGTACAAAAATGACCAAATAAATAGTAGTTACGTAAATGACCATAACTTTGTCTAGGAAGGTCCAAATGACCTGAATTTTATACCAAAAGAAAGCTGAGACATAGCCCTATAACTTTCATGAAGAAAACAAACCCAAATTATGATTATAACCTATCAAAAAATGCACCTGCAATCAACCCACAAAAATTGCCAAAATCTAGGAATTGCCCAGAATTCTGGGTAACACCAAATCTGGCCATCCATGTTCAAATGGCCATAACTAGGGCTACAAAACTCCAAATGGAGTTATTCAAAAAGGAAAATAAAGTTAAGACAATAAGGAACAACTTCTATGAAGAAAACTTAGCCAAATTACCACAGCAACTTGACCAATAGAATAGTGTAAAATAGGACACTAAATCTGAAATTTTGGAATTTCACCTAAAAGACTTAAGATTTGAGGAAAACAAACAAAACCAACAAGTTAGGTAACCAAAATGTGATATGTGGGTAAAATTAGAATTCTCATACCTATTAAGCATTAGAAAGTCAACAAATTGACTTGAATAGTGTCATAAATAGTAACACCGTAATACAAATTTTAAAGAACTTCAAGTTAAGCATATTTAAGTTAGATATAAATAGATTTGAAATTATTTTTGAACTCATGATAATTTATGGTACTGAAACACTGTAGAACTGTGTGTTTCAGTTGAAAAGAATACCAGGAAAGAACCCGAGGAATCGACTCAAGGCCAAGAAGCGACTCGCATAAGGTTTGTGCACAATAACTTTAAATTATCGTTTTCCTATTGAAAACTTGATTAGTATGCATTGTGTTTGTCGACACCATATTTTGGCTGACCTCCGAAGTTAAGGGACTTTAAAATCGACTTCATCATCCGCTCTCAGCCGATGTCCTTCGATCAGAAATGACTTTTCCGAACTCACCGATTGCTCGACCATGGAATAAACTGATCCCATACTTGATTAATTGTTTTTTTTATCTCTTCTTACAAATATTGTGGATTGACATTTGGCTAATGTCAGAATCGGGCTTCTCACTTGAATGCCCCAGATATTCCTTAAAGTGAAGTTAAGGTCTCTATCCGGTCTAATGACGATCCCAATTTTAGAATTCAAATCAATGTCTAATCTTTCCAATTCTAATGTATTAAAGTCTTACCCGGTGTTTGGTCGTGGCTTAGTTCGATCTCAAGCTTATGTGTAATGTTTTTCCGATCTCTTATACTTAGGTTAATGGTTGCTTTTAAGTTTATTGTCCAAGACGTTCAGAACAATTAAGTACTCATACAATTTGGGCACTTTCCGATCTCATCAAGAAATTGAACAAAAAGGACTTCATTTCATTCCAAAGTAAAAGTTTATAAGTCATTCGGCTGGAGTGTCTCCCTCAGCCTATTCTCCAGGTACATCATCATTTCTCTCATTTTCTCTCTCTCTCTCGGGCTCCTCCTTACTCGCTTCTTCATCTCTAGGAGCAAGATCCACCATCCAGGAGAAGTCTTCCCTAGGATAACGCCTTTCGAGCTCGGCCAGAATATCGCTGTGTGCATTCACATAAGCACCAGCTTCCCTCGTCACAGTCTCTTCTTCTTTCACTCTGAGCACCTCGATAAGGCGAGTGACGTCAGCAGTTCGAAGCGCCCGAGCTTCTCCAAGTTCACGCTCCAGTTCGGTTAACTTATCCTCGTAGGATTTCATCCGACCCGCTATCTCAGCAATATGGTCCTAGGCGGACGAAAGTTGGGCTCGGGCGGAAGTAGCGTCTTGGACCGCCTTTAGAATTTCCTACCTCAGAAGATGAGCCTTTTCCCTGATTATGTGCTGATTCACCAGGCTCTCTACGCTCAGACTCATCGTCTGAGTGAGGAGATCATCAATACTATCGGGGGTCAGCCTGTTCCGTTCATCCTGGAGGCATGTGACGCCCCTTACTCGTCTACTGTATAGCCGAGCAAGAAGTGCCACATTCGGTGCTGAAGCACCCTATCTTGTTTTATCATATCTATTGTAAACTTTTGATGTCATTTAAAACATGTATTCAATGTGTAGAATTTTTTTTTTTTGTCTTATTTCTATGGAGACCCGGACAAAGCCTCCCCTATTCTATTAGCATCTGTCGGGTTCCACTATCACCTGTTAACATATTCATAGTCATCTCACATATTTTCATATCATATTCTCTTTTATCATATCATTCACAACTATTTATGAGATCTCAAAATGAAGTGTCATCTATTGCATTCATATAGAAATTCATAGATAATAAATTATAAGTTTTCATTTCAAGTCCAAAATGAAATACATCATAAAGTAGTAATTACATCATGACTAAACATAATGAACCAAAATACTAGTCTATACATGGGCCCTACCAAAATACAAAAGACTGATGAGGTGACTCTGGACAATGACAGATCTGATCAGAGCTCTGTCAGTTCACTACTGGTGCTACCGCTGTAAAGGTCCCTTAGGCAAATCCCACATCGGCAAAGCACGGAGATGGTCTTGGGTTCAAAAAGTAATGATATATAAAATGGAGGAACTAATCATTAGAAGTGCCTTTTGGTGGAATGGCCTGGAGAGTTGGAAGAACTCCAGGGTTAAGCGTGCTCGCTTGAGAAAAATCCTAGGATGGGTGACCTCCTGGGAAGTTCTCCATTCCACCTATGGGACAAAATCGTGAGGCTTATGGCCAAAGCGGACAATTCCTCTAGTGGTTGGAGCCCGATCGTTACAATTGGTATCAGAGCCGTTCGCGTGTCCTCTTGGGCAATGGTGGGGCAAACCTCAGTGAGGACACTAAGTCCCGAAAGGGGGGGAGAAAGGTCCCTTAGGCAAATCCCACATCGGCAAAGTACGAAGATGGTCTTGGGTTCAAAAAGTAATGATATATAAAATGGGGGAACTAATCATTAGAGGCGCCTTTTGGTGGAATGTCCTCGAGAGTTGGAAGAACTCCAGGGTTAAGCGTGCTCGTTTGAGAGAAATCCTAGGATAGGTGACCTCTTGGGAAGTTCTCCATTCCACCTATGGGACAAAACCATGAGGCTTATGGCCAAAGTGGACAATTCCTCTAGTGGTTAGAGCCCGATCGTTACAAGGCATATGGTGGTGCCCAAAACCTTGGCTAGACCAGGATTCCCCTGAACTGAGCGGTTCTTCTCGAGAGAGTGAATGAGGACCTAGGCACCACGGGAAAGGGTCCTTATGGTAGATCGAAAAGGACCTCCCTCAGAGGAAACAGGCAGAGGCAGCTGTTCTTCCTGTCGAGGAGGGGTAGGAACAATCTCCACCTCGGGGATCGGCTGTTCCGAAGGACGGGACGAAGAGCCCGACATTTCTGCTGAGTCCCGCCTTGGCGTTTGGGACATCGCGGTAACCTTCATTTCCCAAACTTTCTGGGTGATCTCCCTCTTTCGCTTACGACCTTCCTTCACGCCTTCACCTCCAGCCATACCTGCATGAAAAAAAGTTAGTGAGTTCACTTAAGTCAAGAGGTTAAAGACTCAGGTTATACCGATCCCGGGTCCGAGGTCAGAGAGCTGTAGCTCGTAATCCTCATTGGCGATTACCCGCATAAGCCACCACTTCAGTTTGGCCATTACGACATCTAGGCAAGAATACTTATGGGTGGCTGCCTGCTCCTTCAATTCCTTTACCATGGCGTCCTCGTTTTTATTCAAAGCAATCTTCTTTGGAGTCGAGGGGACTAAGTATTGCCAACTGCGTGGGAACCCTTCGAAGCCATTCGGGACCTTGTTCCTCAATATAAAGAATCGGTCTTCCAATTCTTCAGCGAAGAAGGGAGGTCGGTAAAAAGCCCACAGTGCGGCTTAGCTTGGAAGAACCAGTACTCGTCATCTTTCCGGCGAGTAAGCCTATGCAACTCAGCAAAAACCTTTGCTGTAGGCTTGAGCTTTTTGGCTCGGTATAACCTTCTGAAAGCCACTAGGATCCACCATGAATTAGGGTGCACTTGAGCTACGCTTACATGATGAAGCTTCAGAACGGCCTTAAAGAAATTGTCCAGGGGAAACCGAAGTCCGGCCTTCAATTGCTCCTCATATACCATGATCACGTCATCTTCTTCAAAGTAATGATCGGCTCGGAGATCGCTGTGGCATCGTATGAGCTCAAAGGAGTCAGTTCGGAGGTTATATTCTTGGCTAATGGACTGCAGATCGGTTTCGTGGAGGACCAATGGCAATTCGTCCACAGGAAAATTTTCTTTCCCCGAAGAAGAAGCCCACTTGGACTAGGTTGCCTGACTATGAGCTGGGATAGTGGTTGTAAAAGGTTCAGGTCGACCACTTGGCCTAACCACCTCTACTTCATCTGACGTCCACGAAATGTGAACGGAAGATGGGCTAGCAGCTCTCTAACCCTCGGTATTGCTCATTTTCGCAGAAAATAAAAGGAATTAACTGAGAAGGAAATCAAAAACCTTACCGGAATGTGATCGGTGCCGGGAAACTTGAGAAAACAAGAGGAACTGTTAAGATTGCTAAGGGAGGTTTTGAAAATGACATAAGGAAATGACTGACTCTGTAACACCCCTATGTTCCGTAATGTGTTCTAATGTTCCGGTGACCAGTGTTGTCCGGACAGCTAGGATGCCTAGAACTACACTTCGATATGAGTGAGGAGACATAAAATAATGAGATACAAGAAAAGAAAATACAAGAAAAACAAAGCAAAAATAATAGCAAAGAAATATAATTAAGTTAAGCGAGCCGAGAACCCTAGCGATGGGTGACCGCACCGGGAAGTCACAGCGTAGACCATTGACTAGCCCTGGACCGCGGGGAACCCTGAAAAATATTTTTAGGACTCAAATAAATATTTATTGAAGTATGAATATCATTAGAAATATCAAAGAAAAATTAAATAATTAGTACAAAGAAAAGTGAGAAATCGAAAAACGAACAAAACTCGGTGTTACCGAAAAATCAGAAATGCAACCCGAACAGGGGCATTGTGGTCATTTGACACCCCGAGTTGCCTTTTGACCTAAATGTCCATTGAAAATACATGATATTATACTTGGAAAATATAATGAAAAATTAATTTAGGGGTACCTAATGTAAATAGCAAAAATGGGGAGTTAAATGTGAGAAATTGAAACTTTTGAATAAATTAACATTAAACTTGCAATAGTGCTCCACTAACTCATTAAAGTGGACCATTTAATCTTCATCATGGACCAGTAGATTGTCATCTTCCTCATTTCTCAAAATTCAGCCAAAAATGGAGAAGGGAAGAACTCCATTGCCGCATGGTTTTGGAGCTCCATTCAAGGGTGATCCAAGCTTCTTTCTCTCCACTTCCCTTCATTAAAGTTAATCCTCACACCATGGGCAGTAGATAGGTAGCAAGAAGATCAAGTTTGGGTGAAGTTTTGAAGAGTTTCCAAAGTGGAAGTATGTATTTTTTATTAGTGCTTCATTAAAGTTTGTGAGGAGGTTATGGGTACTTGATTTATGAAGAAATTTTTGAGTTTTGATGTTGAATGGGAATGTGCACTTTTGGCAGCCATGGAAGCACCTTGAAGGCAGTTTATTTGTGCTTGTAAATGGTGAATTAAATGATTGATTAAATGTATATTGTGTAGGAAATTGTTTGGATGATGTATACTTAGTGTATGTAAATGTAAAATGAGATTTAAAGCTTGGAAAGTAATGGAATGTAAGTGTACCATTGTGGCAGTTTGTTAGCTCTTGAAGAATGCTGGAATTCATGCTTGGTTTATGGAATAATGATGTTAAAATGTGTTGGTTGTTATGGCAGTTTGAGTGTGTGTAAGGTGGTATGAAGTGGGACATGTAAATGAGCATAAAATGGGTGATTGAATTGTTGTAAATTGAGTTGGACAAATTCTGCATTTGTTGGTGCACATTGAATGTAATTGTAACCTGCCAAAATGACCTATAATATGTTGTAAATTATGTTTAGGTTGTGGTACAACCAGAATTGGTTTGAATGTTAAGTTTGGTGAGTGTTAAAAGTGATGCTTGATGTGTATGTAAGAATTGTAATAAGGCAGTTTGAGTTTTAGGCCTATAACTTTAATTGTGTGGCTCCAATTGGTATGAGACCAATTGGAGATGAAACTAGGCACAAAATGTGCCAACTTTCATGAAGAAAGCTTACCAAAATTCTGCTTGCAAGGTAGCTTGAAAAATGACCAAATCCGGATTAAGTGCAATTGAGGCCTGAAAATTGACCATTTGGGCAGCAGTTAGTGTTTAGGCCATAACTCACTCAAAACAGGTCCAATTGACCTGAAATTTTAAGCATGAATAGTTAAGACTCATATCTACAAGTCTTATGAAGACACCAAATCCCATAAATAACCATAAGCAAGTCAAACAGCTTGCACAAGTTTGGGTCCAAAAACTGGCCGAACCTAAAATGACCTAAAATGACCTAAAGTGACCAATTTTAGTGCAATTTGACCAGCAATAGTAAAATGACCATAACTTGGTCTACATAACTCAGAATGACCTGAAATTTTGCCCTGCGTTCCATAAGACATAGATCTACAAGTTTGTAGTTTTGACCAAAACCCAAAAACCGAGGAAACTAGGTCGTCCGACTACGTCAAACTAGTATCCCGGAATCCAGCAAATTGCAAGAAAATGCAGTATACACAGAAATGAACTTGGTAACATGTACCAACTCATAAAGACTATCGAATGTGACATATTCGTAACGTTAAAACCTAATTTACCTAAAACGCATCAAGGGTCGATATATTAAGTTGATTAAATAATAGCATTCAGTGAATTATTTATCAAACATTATCGTTAGAGACAGTTTAATTAAGTACTGAAACACTTCAAATTGTGTTTCTCAGTTAGCAAAGACTCAGAGAAAGGGAAGGAAACACTGAGTCAAGACCAAGAGACAGTTATCAGAGGTTTGTGCACAACTAGTTTTTAACTGATTTTGTTTGAATATTTCATATGGTTAAATGACATATTTTTCTTATGTATTATGTTTAACAAGCATTGGATTTAATTCAATGATTATTGAAAATTATTATAGTATGTATGAATTTAGCTTTGTGAAATGGTATTTCCACAAGTATTAAGCATTGTTATAGATTGAATAAATTATGTTTTGGAAAATTGTGATAGAACATATTTTGAATTGTGATGGTAATTTTCATGGAAAATGCAAATTTATGATTTGAATTGTGATGAGCATAAAAATTGTTAGATATTGGAATTGAATTTGAATCGAATTATATTGTGATTTATGCTCACTAAAAGGATTGTGATATTGTTTTATATCTCACTATAGATGCTTGACTAGGTTATTACCCATCTCTCTCATTTGTTGAGAAGACAATGGAGTTAGTTGTGTTTTGATTACCATGGTACGTGCACAGGCTTAGATTTTCCTCTGATTTGAGGTTAGATCTAAGTTTATTTTATCGTTATGGCCCTTACGGAAGATTCATTATTGTGATGGTACTGTGCATGATGATTCGACCTCCCCGACCATAGGGAGTTAGAATCTGATTCGACCTCCCCGACCATAGGGAGTTAGAGTCACATCGAATATGGCCCTTTCGGATTAATCTTGCATAGTTAGTGAGATAAAGAATGATTTTTGAGATACAGCATGGTTTTTGAGATACATAATGGTTTTTGAATGGTAAAGAATTGTGATTTCAATTATGATTTATGTATAATTGATTTTGTTGGGATTACCTAAATGGTTAGTTATGATTTGATAAATTGAATTTCATGATCGAAGTCATTTTATACAAATGATTCACATTATTGGCAATGAATATTTTGAGTTTTGGAATTTGATGAGTATTCATATTTCCAAATTATTTACTGTAAATTTTGTCAATGTATATTGTACTACGGGATCATGTTGCATCTTACAGGGGAGTAGGGTGTGACAGACTCACTTCACCCCCATTTATACCCGTCTGGGTATTAAATGCTCGCGAAGTCCCAAGCGATGCATTGGTTAGCGGAATCTGTTTACTTCCTCGACACGTCGCAAGAAGATTCTAGAAAAATAATAAAAATTCAAATAAATGAGATCGGCACACTAAAATCAATTTTCAAACTCAAGGATCGGCAAAGAGCGGCCAGATCGGATGCACTTGTTAGAGATCGAAAAATAAATAATGTGATAATGAAACAAGATAGTTAAATTAAATTTCATTTCATTTCAAAAGATCGGATTACATCAGTTGGGCGATCTCAAAAGATCAGATTACATCAGTTAGGCGATCTCAAAAGATCGGATTACATTATTTGGGTGATCTCTAAAGATAAGCACTACATCTTACCTAATAGTGGCCTATGTCAAAGCCTAGTCTTGTGGCTGAATCAAAAGACATGTTTGATTAGAAAGCCAGCCACAAGTGTTGGATAGATGTGCAGCTCAGATAGGGTGACTATGACTCTCATGATATTGAGTAGAGTCATCGCCGATTTCATCGACCAGAACCGAGCTGCGGTTTGAACGCCAGATGTGGTGAGGGGCCAAATGAACTTCAAGAGGTGATCACCGATATTAAGATTGAAATTAGCAGTCCTCTTGCCCGAGATCGGTCCACCAATTATACCGGTAGACCGATTCGAGATCGGCACGATCTTCACTTTCGATCTTGATTGGTAAATTAGTCTGGTTTCCTCACTGTCATCAGATGTTGTCCTCATGGTTCTTTGATTGCTGGGATCGTAAATTTTTAGGTGAAGGGCAAAGAAAACAGTCGAAAAAAGATCAAAAGCAGTCACCATAGTCAGAATTGTTACCGGAGAAGCTAGAATTGGAGAAATGGAGAAACTGAAGGAGGAGAAGTGAAGTGTGAAGGAGATTTCTTGTTGGTACATATATATAGGGCCTGAGCATTTATTGCATATAGAAACCGAAGAGGATGCATCGGTAATCGAAGAACTAATTGCTTTGACCAAGGCAGATCGGATAAAGAGGAAAAATCTAGAATGGGAGAGATTGGGAAGCGATGAAGGACCCGATATGAGAAAGATCGGAAAAGGAGAGGGTCATAAAAGAGAGATCGAAAGGAGTAGAGATCGGAAAGCATGAAGAGGATAAAATGACTTCCAATCAACTCTCTTCATAATCAGTGCCGAGTTAGTTAAAGCATTGCAGGCGGATCAAATCTTCACCGCATGCCTCATCTGCAGAAAAGCCCACCTGGTTGACAAATGCCAAAACAGTTATGACAGTCCTGTACACCTTGATCTCCACCGTTGATCATACTTGTAAGGACGGACCCGGAGCCCTTGGATCAAAAAGCAGATGACAGGTCCTGTGCTTTCATTCCTAACCCTCGGATCCATCTTGTAAGGCAAAACCCTGAGCCATTGGATCCATCTTGTAAGGCAAAATCCTGAGCCATTAGATTAAGAGGAAAAAGTACGGGTATTCTAAATAGGATCCCAGCCGTCCATTTTAATCCTCTTTAATTCTCAGACATCGGATCATGTCCCTTTGAATCTAAACCCTCCGTCTCCCTTGTGGAGATCCTGACCCTTCATTAAGGGCACCCATTCCCTATAAATACCTGCATGCAATACTGTAAAAGGGACGGACAAAAAGGTGGTGGTAATTATAGTGGAAAGGCTCTGAAATTCAATTCAGTCTTGCTACTTTGCCATTCTGAGCTTTCGAGAAACTTTAGAAACTAGTTTTCTTAAGTATCTTCACCGGATGAGTTTTGAACCCTGAAATCTTCATTTTCAGTGCTTGTTCATTGCTCCGGAAGGCCATCTTCTTTGTTCAGTTTCATTCCCACTGCCCCTATATCAGTACATTACTCTCCTCGTTCAACTTCATCTCGACTTGGTTCCTGCTACTTTGAGTAAGTTTTAGTCTTATTGACCATCGGTTTCCCCCTCTACAAGATTTGTGGACACCAGAGTTAACTCAATAGTCTCCTCAACCTCCCATAGGTAAGTGTCTAGACTGTCATTTTATCAAATACTCATGCTTTATTTTATCTATTTTTTTATTCTTGAAATTTCCATTATGTTCAGTCGCACTAAAATCCCAATGTAGATTATTCAGGCCAATAGTTATTTCCCGAGTCTTCTTTTTCTATTTATTCGTAAACTCTATTTATCTCTTCTTAGTTTTCATTTCTTTTGAAAATAGATGTTCTGGTTGTGGGCAACTTGTAGGTAATTTAAAAGATGTCGGTAGAAGTATCTTAACATGAAAGTTCTTGAACAAATAAAATGACAAAAGAATAGTCGTAACAAAAGGTTGAATAGTAGGACAGGCTACGACACGAACTCAAAAGATGACATAATAGAGCGGGAATCAAAGTAAAATCAGATCGCGGACAAGTATCCGAAAGAGATTGGATATTGCCAGCCAAAGAGTTCCGATAAGGCGATCACATAGGAGATCGGTGAGAGGTTCGGTCTTGTATCCACCCTCTAGTTATAAGGCTCAGTGGGTTAAAAGAAGCTTCGTGCGGGTTTCTGGCGCTCTTTGGTGCCAAAATCCTTAGTTCAAAGTCCTTATGATATGCAATCTTAAAGAATACTTTAAGAGATCGGGGGAGAGTTCTTACCTGATTCCTACCCAAAATTTAAATAAAACATGGAGATCGGAGGAGAGTTCTTATCCGAGATCCTTCACTTAAAAACCTTAAACCAAACACTTTAAGAGATCGGGGGAGAGTTCTTACCTGATTCTCATTCAAAATTTAAATAAAACATGGAGATTGGAGGAGAGTTCTTATCCGAGATCCTTCACTTAGAACTTTAAACCGAATGTTTTAAGAGATCAGGGGGAGAGTTCTTACCCAATTCTCGTCCGAAATCTTAATAATACATGCGGAGGTCGGAAGAGAGTTCTTATCCAAAATCCCCCGCTTAAATCCTTAATAAAATATATCAAGAGATCGAGAGAAATTTCTTACCCGAATTCTCTTAACTAAAAATCCAAATTAAAACAACACAACTTCAATACACAAAATAACCCTACACGAAACCTACTCACTAAGGGTCATCTTATGTACTCATGTTCTTGGGCAGCCTGAATAGTGAAATATCAAATATTCCTTTCGTCCACATGAAGGATTAACATCGTTACTCCAGCCCCCAATTACTAATTTTAATTTATAAAGAGCATAATGTTAAATCTGTTTACCCTCGTTGAGGGACGAGGTGGGGTGCCTAACACCTTCCCCACCCGTTTATGGATTCCAAACCTAGAATCTCTATTTTCGAAGTGGTTTCTTCTTAATTTACCTTTACAAATGGTTTTCTTTAATTTTTCTCAAAATTAAAGTGGCGACTCCTCACTTTTCCCCACTTCGGTGAGTGATCGTCCAGGCGACCGCAAAATCCCTTGCGATAGTTTGGCGACTCCATTGGGGATATTTTTTTTATGACCTGGTTTAGAGGTCCAAAAACAGATTTAATTTTATGCTCATATTAATTAAAACTATAATTAGGGGGGTTTAATTTGCAGAATTTAAAAATCTTGATATAAATTGACTGTTATTATTCTTTCTAACCATTTTTGCCTATTTTGATTGTCTTATTTATTACAGCAACTTTTGTCTAAAAAGAAACTTCCCCCCCATAAAGGGAAGAGGCAAATATGTCCCTTCACACACTGATCACTTACACAACGTGCTCACACACTTCAGCCCTATACCCGAGATTTTTTACCCTTTTAGGAGATAGGAGGGAGTCATGTAGCGGTACCCGTGGGTTTTACCCTGTTAGTATCCGTGAAGGCTTCTGCTCAAATTAAAACTTGTTCCATTTGTTGTGATACCCATGGAATTCTCCCGATAGTATCATGGTGATGGAATGGGGCCCTACTATTTACAGTAGGGGCAATTTGGGAACCTATGGCTTTTAGAAAATTAGACCTTGAGCTAAACTATCACAGTAGCTGGAAGCCGTAGCAAACTACCTTGTAAGATAGAACTATTCAATCAGGCAGCACTTACTCGGTATTAGGATTCTCCCTATTTTATGACAAAAGGGACGTACTTGCTCTCACCCTACTCTGTTTGTGTTTTCTTGTTTTTTTTAAAAAATTTGAGGGTAATTTTGAATCATACTGTTAGGATGATCTAAACATCTTCCTACTTTGATAGATGTATGGATTTCACCATGCCAACAATATAATTCAAAATTGCCTGAATTTGTTCTGCTAACGAGTTTTCTCTACAGGCGTTACAAAATTGGGGTCTGTAAGAGGATAAACGAAAACTTTAACATGGCATCCTCGAATTAGTCGACGGAAGAAATTCCTAAACAAAAATAGAATGCTAGACCATGGTCCAAACCGCTTCATAGTTCAGAGTCCCTGTAGAGTGAGGCCACCGAGGCAAACACTAGCCTATTACCTCCATTAGATCCGAACAAGGTCAAAGTCAGAATGACCGATCTCGAGGGTCTATCCAGCAGTTGGAAATCGCTTCCCTATCACGTCAAGGCAAAGTTCGAGGAAAAATATGGAAGGATTGAAACCTTGATATGGGTCAAAGTCCAAGTTCCGGCGCTAAAAGCCATACTGTCAATTTGGAATCCCAAGTACGGAGTGTTCTCCTTCAACGACATTGATACGACCCCACTATGGAAGAATATCAGGCGCTGCCAGATCCCTTATGTGGCGCAGAATCGGATCTACCTACACCTCGAGCATAGGCAGACTTGGAAACGGTTCACCCATATGTTGGGGGTCTCCGCGGAGGAAGCAAAGGCAAGAGAAACTATTAAAGAAAATACACATGGGTAGTGTTAGACCTACCTCAAGAAGCAGTTGGATCTGTACATTCAAAATAAACAATGGGAGCAAGCTTCGTTGGCACTGGTTCTGGGGATCTACGGCCTGATCTTATTCCTCAGACCTTTGGGAATTATAACCTGTAATGTCAGGGAAATGTTCTGGGTAGTAAAAGAGCAAAAGGTCAACCCAATACCGGCAATCCTGGCAGAAACCCTATTGACTCTTACTTATTGTCGACGATAACGCAGGGGATCTATTAAGTGCTATTCTCAATTGCTACACCTCTGGATCCTTAGTCACATGTGTCCCCTAGAGACTAAGGGGTTAACTTGGTATCCCAACCAGTCGCTTATTGAGAAAATGGCTAGATTAGCAATCAGTCCAAAGAACGAGCTACAGTGGCAAGAGCAGATTCTAAGCTTCAATAGTCACAATTACTACTGGAGGAAATTGTGGACGTTGGGTCAGCCTATTTTGTTCAGTACAGGAAGTAATCAGTCAGTATCCTTGATCGGAGTGACCGGATGCACAAGTTACACCCTGGCTTTGGTAATGAGGTAGTTCGGTTCAACCCAATCTGCGCTTAGCGTTAAAGAACACCATCAAGCTCATTTCTATCATGAGCTCGACAGCGAGGAAGAATTGAAAGTGTTCCGCAAATCCTGGAAGAGCGTTACTATGATTGAAAGATCACCTAAAGGGCCGAGTGCCATGGAAGATTACCTCAGATGGAGGGCAAGCAGAGATCGAGGATACCCGATTCTTTGAACCAACAGAACCCGAAGGTAGCACCCCTCAGAAAATTCTTTCAGAAGAAGCTGATACTCAGTTAGTCAGCTCTTTACAAAGATCAGATGCCGAGAACCAGTGATTACTAGAACAAATAAGGGAGTTGGAAGACCGATAGCAAATCCTCAAGAGGGAGGTAAAAAGGCTCAGGGAATAAGCAATGACGAAGAAGGCAGAATTTGAGGAACAAGAAATGCGGTGGGAAAAGGAAAAGATCTCCCTCCAAGGTGCAATAAGAGAGGCAGGAGTTCGGAATGGCTGGTTGCAAGAGAAAATGGAATACCAGGAGATACTCATGGAAGAATATAAACAAAAGGGCAAAAAGAAGAAACTTGAACTAAAGGAACAAGCACAGCTTATCAACGATATTTTGAAGGAGTGTGCTAAAGAAAGAAAAGAAAAAGAAAGACAAGCTACCCTCCATCAAGAGCTGAAGGAAAATGTTGATCAGCTGGAGAAAATGATTGGGCAAGGAAAACAAGAGCTCTTGCCAGAATCTGAATATGCCTTGAGAACATTCAACCTTGCTAGACAAGAAGAAAGACTCTATGAGTATCTCAAAAGATGTCATTGTATTCTAAAAAGTCTCCTTGAGCCTAGGCAAATGTAAAAATGCTATGTATTAACTATTTAATTAATGAATCACTTTGAGCCATTGTTTAGCAAATGTGAATGAATAGTATGACTCCCGTAGGAATTATCCTAGCTAGGGTTATACCGAAAGATGAATGTGCCATATGGACAAGTATCATAAACACACATTCGATCCAGTCATTCACCGTCAGACTATCAAGCGATGCCATGATAAAATTGACGCAATTATCCTTCTACAGATTCCATTCCTGACTTTCATATGCCACCGTATCCTTTGTCCAAGTCAAGACCTTTAGTTTTTAACAAAATTTGAAATTCATTTAATGATTTCTCCCACAAGAAATCAACATTGCTTCAAGCAAAGCAAGCCTGACCGAACAAGCAGTTCAATTAGGACGAGTGTACTTAACAAGATCATGAATGAAAAAGATAATGGAAGATCAGGAACAAGTCTAGAACCTACAGGGACAAGTTTTCAAATTAAGAGATCAAGTCTCAGAGCTCATGAAACTGATGAAGGAGATATTCCAAAATAAGCCTGCATCAGAACCGAATTTGCCACTACCTCCCCCACTTCCTACAACGGTTGATTCCCACCAAGCTTTAACCTCTTTTACTTTTCAACCACCTATTCCAAATCCAACAATCACTGTCAATCCCACCAATGACTCACCTTTTCCCTATTACCTGGCCGTCTCAAATGCAGAGTTAAACCATTCTATCCCAATCCCTCCAGTTCACCCTACCCCTTATTTCCCAACCAGGGGAATAGCTCATACAGCAGGAGGGGAAAGTAAAACAAGAGAGACTGAGAAGTTATCCGCTCTAGAAGATAGATTAAGAGTGATAGAGGGACTGAATATGTACGGCTCAGTAGATGTATCATCGCTGAGATTAGTACCAGATGTGTTAGTGCCACTAAAGTTCAAAGTTCCAGACTTCGACAAGTATACTGGAAATTCAGATCCCCGCATCCATCTGGCAACTTACATAGCAAAGATGTCTGCCCTCACTGAAGATGATAGGCTTCTAGTCCATTTTTTCCACGAGAGTCTCTCCGGGGCAGCCCTGCGATGGTGCATTCAACTAGATAGGAGCAAACTGCGCTTTTGGAAAGATTTGGTCGACGCTTTCCTAAAACAGTATAAATTCAACTGTGACATCGCCCTCACTAGGAGAGACCTCCAAAATCTAGTGCAAAAAGAGAGGGAAAGCTTTAAGGAGTATGCCCAGCGATAGAGAGAGAAAGTAGCGGAAGTATATCCTCCGGTTACTGACAATGAACTCTGCTCCTTGTTCATTGAAACGTTAAAAGCTCCGTATTTCAATATGATGATTGGAAACACCTCTAATAGCTTCTCAGACATCATCCATGTTGGTGAAAAAATTGAGGCTAACTTAAGGTTAGGACGGTTGCAGGAGTTGACTGAGAATCCTACAAAGAAGACTACCAGTTTTGGAAAGAAGAAAGAAGGTGATGTGCACTCCATCACCCGACAAAACCAACCTCCATTCTCTCAGAATAATTTTTGCCCATACCAAGGCTCGACAATAGCGAACATCCTGTCCCCTTTTCCAAATTATCCTCACCCACGCCCACAGTATCCATCGCAAACAGCTTACAACCCCAGACCGCCTGCCTAGCCAGTTCCATCAAAACCACCTCCTCCCCAAAATAATCCTAGACCACAGAGAAACCCTGATCCACCTCTTCCCCTTCCACTCAGTGAAATATACCGATACCTCCTCGGTATAAATCAAATAGTGCCTATCCCCCTGTACTCGATTCATCCACCATATCCCAGGTGGTATGACGCCAATGCCCAATGTGAATATCATGGCGGGGCACTCGGGCATTCAACTGATAACTGCGGAGCTCTTAGGGGAAGATTGCAGGCCCTGATCAGAAACGGTTGGTTAAAGATTGAAGGGAACGGTTCTCTCCCAAATGTCACTTCAAACCCATTGCCTAATTATGGTACAGGCAATGGTGTGAACATGATAGATCCTGAAGGAGAAAGGTTGACTTTGGAGGTGGATCAACTAATTCCTCACTTCGAGGAAATTTTTGCAATGGCAGTGAAGGAAGGTTACTTCTACCCTCAGACATCAGGGTCGAAAAATGATACAGGATACCCCTACCATGGAGGAGCAGCCAATCATAAGCTGTGCAAATGTGAGGGGTTTAAGCAGGAAGTCCAGAGGATGCTGTCATTCAAAACCTTAAGATGTCAGTGAAGACCAAGGTTGGAAGGCGAAGTCAACACGGCTAGGTTTGGCCAGAATGCCTCCCCCAAACCCAGATTAACCTTTTCTGCTCTAAGCTTACCAACACCACCAATAACAGTCATCCGAACCCCTCCTCAACTCCTGGTCACAAACACCCATACAGTGCCTTGGAACTATAATCATCAAGTCTTCACTCAGGAGGCATCCAGTAGCACCTCAGCCCCTACCCTCAACTATACACATACTCAACGCATAACCCCTCCCAAACCGTGCTTTGCTCCTCATGACCACTTTAAAATGACTTATGCTGGGCCCTCCAATGACGCTACTCCTCAATCAAACCCAAAAACAACCAACAACTCCTCCCCACTAGATCAAGAGGTGGAATTTATAACACGAAGTGGGAGATGTTACGGAAATGAAGAAAGGGAAAAGAAGAAGGGGAAAGCAAAAATGGGAGAACCACAGGAAAACACGGAGGAGGGGGCTATGAGAATCGAGAAAGACGAACCTACTGAGCCAAAGGAAGAGGAAGAATTGCTGCTGCAAATAATGAAACAAAGTGAGTATGACGTCGTCAAACAATTGAGAAAGACGCCTGCTCGAATTTCATTGCTGTCACTGATTTTGAGCTCGAAAGTGCACCACTAAGCCTTGCAGAAGATTCTGGATCAGGCCTTTATAAACCCCGATATCACACTGGGGCAATTTCAGAAAATAGTGGGACAAATTCAGGCGTCTAGTTTTGTTACTTTCTCAGAAGACGAGATAGATCTGGCTAGCTTGACGCACACCAAAGCTCTACATGTGATAGTCAAATGCAAAGGATGCATAGTTGCCAAGGTTCTGATTGACAATGGATCTGCCCTTAACGTCTTGCCCAATGCCACTTTAGCAAGGCTACCTGTCGATCGATCAAATATACGCCAAGGTGCCATGGTGGTAAGAGCCTTCGACGGTACTAGGAGGGAAGTACTCGAGGACATTGATTTACCACTCCAAGTCATGGCATGCACTTTCAAGGTCTCGTTCTAAGCGATGGATATTGAGCCAGCCTACACCATGCTGCTAGGGAGACCCTGGACCCACTCGGCAAACGCTGTGCCTTCTACCTTGCACCAGAGGATTAAATACATCATGGGCGGCAAGATCATCACAGTGAGGGGAGAGGAGGCCAAGCTAGTCACCAAGCCGCAATCAGTTCATAACGTGGAAACAACTGAAAAGTCCTTGGAAAGTTCCTTCCAGGCATTAGAATTATAAGAAGCTGCCCCGACGGATGAAGGGGCTACGGCTATGGTTGCGAAGGTGATGCTTAAGGGCGGATACGAGAAGGGCAGGGGATTGGGTGCTATGCTGCAGGGAATTGTTGAACCCATACCGGCTATTCAGAAGATCGGTCGCTTCGGCCTGGGATATGAGGATGATGCTCTCATGGATAGGAGGTTCTGGATGAGGAACACGCTTCGAGATCAAAGGTTTGACCGGAGAGTCAGGAAAATGAAAGTTGTCCCGAAAATCACAGATGTCTTCACCAAGTACGAGTAAGAAATTCACCAAGGGCCATTTATTTTTTGAGTAAGAAATTCAATGATTACGAGTCGAGGTACTCATTCCTAGAAAAAACTTGCTGCGCGTTGGCCTGGATGGCAAATCAGCTCAAACACTACATATTGAATCATAAGACATGGCTCATCTCCCGAATGGATCCCATCAAGTATGTATTTGAAAGCTTTGCTCGTGCGTGGAGGATAGCAAAATGGCAGGTCATACTCTCTCAATATGACATTGTCTATATGACCAGAAAGGCAGTAAAAGGAAGCTTGATTGCTGATCTTTTAGCAGAAAATCCGATCCAAGATTATGAAGCCTTAGATTTCGAATTCCCTGACGAGCATGTTAATGAGGTTGGCAGTGAGGATAAGGAATCAACTAATGTATGGGAAATGTATTATGACAGAGCAGTCAACCTATCTGATAATGGGATCAGAGCTGTGTTGGTATCCCCTGACGGAAAACACTTCCCAATAACTATCAAGCTGAGATTCGACTGCACCAACAACGTCGGGGAATATGAAGCCTGTGTGATGGGTTTACAGGCTGCCATCGAAATGAAGGTCAGAAAGTTAGAGGTGTATGGAGATTCGGCCTTGATCATTTACCAAGTCAAGGGAGAATGGCAAACCAAAGACCCGAAGTTGATCCCATACCAAAAGTACCTACTGGAATTGATCAAGAGATTTGAAGAGATTTCTTTCACTCACCTCAGTCGGGACAAGAATCAATTCGCAGATGCATTAGCCACTCTGGCCATCATGGCTCAGATGGAAGAGGGACAGATGACTCAAGTGTTACAAATCAAAGCAAGGGGCGAACCGACTTATTATTTCCTGGTCGAGGAAGAAACCGATGGCAAACCCTGGTATCATGATATCCAAGTCTACATCAAAACTAGGGAATACCCTCCAGGGGCAAGCAGAAACGAAAGGAGAATGATAAGGAGATTAGCTTTGGGATACTTTCCCAGCGGTGAGATTTTGTACAAAAGGAGCTCTAATGGCGAATTGTTGAGATGCGTAGATGCAAAAGAAGCAAGGAGAATCCTTTTTAAGACCCATGAGGGAAATTGCGCAACCCACGCTAATGGGAATATGATGGCTAAACAAATCATGAGACGGGGATACTTGTAACACCCTCACTGTAGCAATTCCGCATAGTCTACTGTTCCGGTGACCGGTGTCGGTCCAGACAGCTAGAACGTCCGAAAAAATATTTAAACTAAAGTCAGGAACCATAATTAACTCAAATATTAATGAGAAAAATTTAGTAAAAATTGTAGAAATAAAATACAACGAAGTCAAACGAGCCAGTGCCCAAGCGATGGGTAACCAGAGGTAAGTTGCGGTTCTCACAACGAGGAGCCCTAGACCCGGGAAAAATTCATAAAATAATTTTTGGGACTCCAGAGAAGGGTCATTGAGGTTCCTATGGCATTAGAATGCCAAGAAAATAATTAGAAAAATTTTTCAATCGGTACAGACAATTTTGGCCCGTTAAGCCAAACGGAGGGCATTTTGGTCATTTCGCCTTCCGAGGTGATTTTTGGCCGACTTGTCCAGTTAAGTAAATAATTAATATGACATAAAATATGAATAAACATTACTAAAAATTGAATTGAAAATGAGTAGAAATGAAAAGAAAAGAAAATGGATAAAAATATGAATTTTGACATCACATGATGTCATTAAATCATTTCCACCCAATCATCTTGCAACAAGCCACTAAAACCCAATTAAAAAGAGCTTAATTAGAACCAAATCAGCTCATCTTCTTCATTTGGTTCATGTTAGCCGAACCACTTCTTGAGCCTTCCTCCATGGATGCTTTTTGAAGCTCTAATTTCCCATCAAAATCATTCATATTTTCTCAATCATCAAACACAAAAAGAAAACTTGATTTTTGACCTAGCTTGAGAGATTGGAAGCAAAAGGGAGTGACTAGCTGGATTTTCAACCAAGGTTAGTGCTTTATCTTATGTTTATTCCTGTGTTTTATAGAAGAAATTAGTAAATCCTACAACTAGATGCCATAGAAACTTGTAGATGAGTGAAAATCTGGAATCTGTACAGTGTATGCGTAAACAGTAAATTTTAAAAATTCATAACTGGAGTTAGAAATCTCAGATCAGGGTGATTTTTATGTCAAAAGAAACCTTAAGGAATGTTCTAAAACTTTGTAGTTTTATGTCAGACTTGATTCTAATGTTAGGTTAGGGTTTGAGGACAAAACATTTTATTGCTCAGATGTGGACTCTGTTCTGCTGATTTCCTGCAACATGACAGCCACCTTCAATAAATCATAACTGGAGCTATAAAACTCGAAATGATGTGATTCTTGAGTCCTTGAAACGCTTATTGAATGCTCTAAAACGTTGTAGTTATGGCCAAGAGCTAATTGTGGTAGCTGCTGGGTGATATTTTTACATTTCCTTACTACTATCCTGCATGTACTGGATTCTGGACAGGTTGCACCTTTTTAATTAGTTCTGCAATTTCCGATCTGATTTTGATGTGATTCCAATTGGAGATTGAGTTAGACATATGAAGGTTGAGTTCTGGAAAATATGGTCTTCAAATCTTGTTTCTATAAATTATAGTGATTATTTTTGCACCCTGTTTCTGCATGCTGATTGTGCACTGAGTGCACTATTCATTATAGTAACATGTATATTGCATGAGCTGGAAATTTTAGAGAGAAACTTGGACCTTGCTTAGGTAATGGTGAAAGAACATTTTAAGGGTCAATTAGTGACCATTTGAGGTAAGTTCACCATAATTTGAAGAGATTTAGAGTGATGCAAACTTAATTGGTAGGCTGCCTAGGGTAACCAGTAGGGAGGCTGTGATTCCAGCCCACTTGGACTGCCATATCTTTGGCTGTGTAGGTCCAATTGGTGTTTGGCCAATTGGACATGAAACTAGGCTTATAATGGCACATTTTTGCTGAAGAAACAATGCCCAAAAGACCAAAGCAAGAGGACCAAAACTTGGCCCCAATCCGGATACCCTGCAAACAGCCCCTGCAGAAATGACCAAATGAACAGTAACTGTTCATTTGGCCATAACTCACTGTAGATATGGTCAATTGACCTGAAATTTTTACAGCAACAAGATAAGATATAGACAAACAACTTTCATGAAGGACACCAATCTAAATTATGCCATTAACCTAAGCAAATCATTGAGCAAAGTGAAGTTTACTGTACTGAGATTTCCAAAATTTTCATTTGAGCAGTAATGTTTGGATGACTATAACTCCCTCTAGAAAACTCGGATTTAGGCGATTCTTGAACCGATGAAAACCTAAGGCATAGTAGAACATTTCATATGAAGAAAGTTAGGCCAAATTATGAACTTAACTTAATCAAATTACTGACCAAAGTTGGACCAAAATCTGCCAAAACCCAAAAGTGCAGCATGAACAGTGCACGTGAACAGTAAACTTATTTTGGCCATAACTTGAGCTACAAAACTCCAAATGGAGTGATTCAAAAAAGGAAATTCAACTAGACAGAATAAGGAACAACTTTCATGTTTACCATTTCCTCAAATTCCCACTGTAAAAATAACAAATGGAATAGTAAAGATGAAGCACCAAATCTGAAAATTTTGTTCAATTAGCATTAAGCTTAGAAATGGTATTGGCAACCAATACCAACAAGTTTTAAATACAAAATGTGGTATGTTTGAGGTGTTAAAACTAATACACCTATTTTCTATCCAAAAGTCAACATTTTTGTTGACTAATGAGGTGAATAGTGACACTAAAACCAAAAATTGGCAATTTTGCCAAAATGACCTAAGCTTTGAGAAAGTGACTAAAACCAACAAGTTTTGAATGCAAAATATGGTATGTTGGGAGTGTCAAAACCAATGTACCTATTGTTTATGCAAAAGTCAACATTTTAGTTGACTAATGAAATGAATAGTGACATGAAAACTTGAAATTCAAAAATTGTGAAACTTAAAAGTGCAAAATGCCCTAGTAGGCCTAATGTGATTGGTTTGGATAGATTGGCATGCCAATAGGGTATAGTTTTAGCAGTACTGCGAAAGGCTTTATGCCGTATTCATGGCTTTATGCCCGTATTCATGGCTTTATGCCCGTATTCGTGGCTTTTATGCCCGTATTCATGGCTTTTATGCCAATTATGTGATATCATGGCTTTTTAGCCATATTGACTGCATACGTGGTTGACGTTCTGCGTCCCATGGTATAATGACGGCGAGGCACCGCGGTGTCGGTGCCAACGACCCGTTATCCATCGATCGTCGAAGATAGGTTACTTGGGCATGGAAAATTATAAGCGTGATTGAACGATTATTAAAGAAAATAAGAATTTTAATTATCTGGAATGATTACAAAAATACAAAGAAGCTCAAGATCATGAAGAAAATAATTAACGAAATGCATGAAGAAGTTAATATCATAAAACATGATTAGCCCTCGACTAAACAATAAGTTAGTAATTATTCATTTCTTATGAACACAATAGCAAGGAAAATATTATTTTTATTTGCATATTATATTTTCTTGTATTATTGGCACCACTAAGCTTTATGCTTAGCGCGTCGCTTTTGCAACACGTAGGTACTGAAGATTTGGACAGAGGGCCCAGTAGACCACAGATTCGGTAAAGGCGGTTCACGATTACGCATAGTGTCCGTGTCACCTCAACTTCTGCAGTGCATTGGTAGGACACTAGGTGTCATTTTGGCATTCTGTAATAAATTTTGATTTTCTCATATGTAATGAAATTTATGTAATGTATTTTGATTTTCATGTAAATAATGCAAATTTGTGTTTGTAAATGGAAAAGTGAATATTGATCTGTAACTGGTACATGATTATCAAATGAGGTGAATGATTGAGAAATGAATGGTTGACAAATGTTGAGATGATGATTATTGGAGTTTGAGAGTAATTGAATACGAATATATGAATATTGGAAGTGTTTTTCACAGGTTCCGAAGAACTGTTTTCTCCATTTTTAGCCGGTACTCCGCCGGATTTTCTTTAAAATTTTCAGAACCTTAAATAAATTATAATTTCGATAAATGGCTTAAATAAATTATATTTCACAAGTTATATTCAAAAGGAAGAATAAAAATGAATTAAGATAAAATAGAGTGCTCGGCACACTGAGTGGCATAACTTGCTCGGCTACACTGTAGTCGGGTAAGGGGTGTCACATTTAGTGGTATCAGAGCACGGTTTAGGCGTTTCTGGACCTGGATAGATTGCATATCATGCATTGCATTCATAAGAGTCGAGGTGACACTATTGCAGATCTGTATTTCCTTTTTATTTTAGGTTAAGGTATGGAATAAGAGAGTGAAGAGACAATGAGATAGCGAATGGAGATGAGAAGGAGACTGTATTTAAGATGAAAAAGGATGAGTACATAACTGTTTGAGGATAGGATTGAGACTAAGGAGAAAGTGAAGTAGGATAATACGGAAAGGTGAAGAAATAAAGAGGTAGTAGCTCCTTGGCTATTTACACTGGGTAAATTTCGAGGACGAAATTTAAATTAGAGGGGAAGAATTGTAACACACTCACTGTAGCAATTCCAAGATAGTCTCATCGTCCTGACCTGTCGGTCCCTGACACTAGAACGTTCGGAAAAATATTTAAACTAAAGTCAGGAACCATAATTAACTCAAATATTAATAAGAAAAATTTAGTAAAAATTTTAGAAATAAAATACAACGAAGTCAAACGAGCCGGTGCCCAAGCGATGGGTAACCAGAGGTAAGTTGCGGTTCTCGCAACGAGGAGCCCTAGACCCGGGAAAAATTCATAAAATAATTTTTGGGACTCCAGAGAAGGGTCATTGAGATTCCTATGGCATTAGAATGCCAAGAAAATAATTAGAAAAATTTTTCAATCGGTACAGACAATTTTGGCCCGTTAAGCCAAACGGAGGGCATTTTGGTCATTTCACCTTTCGAGGTGATTTTTGGCCGACTTGTCCAGTTAAGTAAATAATTAATATGACATAAAATATGAATAAACATTACTAAAAATTGAATTGAAAATGAGTAGAAATGAAAAGAAAAGAAAATGGATAAAAATATGAATTTTGACATCACATGATGTCATTAAATCATTTCCACCCAATCATCTTGCAACAAGCCACTAAAACCCAATTAAAAAGAGCTTAATTAGAACCAAATGAGCTCATCTTCTTCATTTGGTTCATGTTAGCTGAACCACTTCTTGAGCCTTCCTCCATGGATGCTTTTTGAAGCTCTAATTTCCCATCAAAATCATTCATATTTTCTCAATCATCAAACACAAAAAGAAAACTTGATTTTTGACCTAGCTTGAGAGATTGGAAGCAAAAGGGAGTGACTAGCTGGATTTTCAACCAAGGTTAGTGCTTTATCTTATGTTTATTCCTGTGTTTTATAGAAGAAATTAGTAAACCCTACAACTAGATGCCATAGAAACTTGTAGATGAGTGAAAATCTGAATCAGCATGGTGTATGCATGAACAGTAAATTTTAAAAATTCATAACTGGAGTTAGGAATCTCAGATCAGGGTGATTTTTATGTCAAAAGAAACCTTAAGGAATGTTCTAAAACTTTGTAGTTTTATGTCAGACTTGATTCTAATGTTAGGTTAGGGTTTGAGGACAAAACATTTTATTGCTCAGATGTGGACTCTGCTCACTGATTTCCTGCAACATGACAGCCACCTTCAATAAATCATAACTGGAGCTATAAAACTCGAAATGATGTGATTCTTGAGTCCTTGAAACGCTTATTGAATGCTCTAAAACGTTGTAGTTATGGCCAAGAGCTAATTGTGGTAGCTGCTGGGTGATATTTTTACATTTCCTTACTACTATCCTGCATGTACTGGATTCTGGACAGGTTGCACCTTTCATGTTTATCATTTCCTCAAATTCCCACTGTAAAAATAACAAATGGAATAGTAAAGATGAAGCACCAAATCTGAAAATTTTGTTCAATTAGCATTAAGCTTAGAAATGGTATTGGCAACTAATACCAACAAGTTTTAAATACAAAATGTGGTATGTTTGAGGTGTTAAAACCAATACACCTATTTTCTATCCAAAAGTCAACATTTTTGTTGACCAATGAGGTGAATAGTGACACCAAAACCAAAAATTGGCAATTTTGCCAAAATGACCTAAGCTTTGAGAAAGTGACTAAAACCAACAAGTTTTGAATGCAAAATGTGGTATGTTGGGAGTGTCAAAACCAATGTACCTATTGTTTATGCAAAAGTCAACATTTTAGTTGACTAATGAAATGAATAGTGACATGAAAACTTGAAATTCAAAAATTGTGAAACTTAAAAGTGCAAAATGCCCTAGTAGGCCTAATGTGATTGGTTTGGATAGATTGGCATGCCAATAGGGTATTGTTTTAGCAGTACTGCGAAAGGCTTTATGCCGTATTCATGGCTTTATGCCCGTTGTCGCAATGGTTTTTGCGGTCGCCCGGATGATCACTCACCGAAGTGGGAAAGAGTGAGGAGTCGCCACCTTAGTTTTTGGGGGAACTAAAGAAAACCATTTGAGAAGATAAATTAAAAAATGAGACCACTTCAAAACAGAGATTCTAGGTTCGGGGTCCGTAAACGGGTGGGGAAGGTGTTAGGCACCCCACCTCGTCCCTTAATAAGGGTAAGTAGATTTAATTTTGCGTCCTTTATAAATTAGTTAGAAGGGCTTGAATGAGAATGTTAATCCTTTTGGTAAAAGGAATATTTGATTTTTCACTAATTAGGATTACCCAGATACATAAGTAAATGAGACAACCTTAGTGAACGGGTGTGAGAATCGGATAAGAACTCTCCTCCGACCTCCTTTAAGTTATTTATTGAAATTTTGAGGGGAGACCGGATAAGAACCCTCCTCCGATCTCCTTTAGACGTTTATTAAAACTTGGGGTTGATACCGGATAAGAACTCTCCTCCGATCCCTTTTAGACGTTTATTAAAATTTGGGGTTGAGATCGGATAAGAACTCTCCTCCGACCTCTTTTAGACGTTTATTAAAATTTGGGGTTGAGACCGGATAAGAACTCTCCTCCGATCTCTTTTAGACGTTTATTAAAATTTGGGGTTGAGACCGGATAAGAACTCTCCTCCGATCTCTTTTAGACGTTTATTAAAATTTGGAGTTGAGACCGGATAAGAACTCTCCTCCGATCTCTTTTAATAGTTATTTAAATTTTGAGTTGAGACCGGATAAGAACTCTCCTCCGATCTCTTTTAAATTAAAAGGAGCCTGAAAGGGATTTTTCCGATCTCCCGAATTTTGGCGTCCTAAGAACCTAAAGATAAGGATCCTGAAGTTCAAAGATGTTGGGGATAAGGCTTCTCGATACCTTTTGGCTAGATGGGGAAACTAGACTTGATTTACCGACCTTCCATGTATTCATTTTACCAACATCTATTAAAGACCGATCTATTCTGTTTCGTTTACTTTGGTTTTATTCCACTTTATGACATCTTTGTCGAATTGCTGTTTACATCAACCTAATAGTTCGGCTATCTTCCTGACATGTTATTCATGCCCTTTTCTTTTAAAAGAGACCTCTAAGTTGCAGTTACATACGTCTTGCCAGACCATTTACACGTTACTAAGAACCAGAAGAACTCGCATGACGACGATTAACAAAATGACAGACTAATCACTAAAGAGATAACTCAGGAGTAACATTCTTTTGGGTCTTTTTGCACAAAATGAACTTGGAGAAAATCACATACATAAGAAGAACAAAATAAATGTAAACACTTAACAAAACAGCAATATGAACTCTTACCTGTGAGGAGCCAAATCTACTAAAATAGTTACGGGATGGCAAACAGAAATAAGATAGCGGACTGATTAGCCTGAGGACTGAAGTTCGTCGGGAAGTGAAGGGAGCTTAGCTAAAATGTAATCAGATTAAGATAAGAGCCAAGTGGAATGAAGTTTAGCTTAGACAGTGGGAATGAAAACAGAGACGATAAAAGGCTGAAAGTAAGAGTGTAGCCAGATAATGAACAAACTGGAAATGTAGAGTTCCAGTATTCAGAATCCTTTTCAAGAAACACTTCAGAAAACTAGTTTCAAAAGTCTTTCCAATCAACACTTCAAAGTAGCGGAATAACAAACTGAATGAAATTTTCAGAGTTCTTCCGCTATAATAACAACCTCTCTTTTGCTCGTCCGTCCGTCCCTTCATAGTTTTTTCATGCAGGTATTTATAGGAATCGGGTGCTCCCAGTGAAGGGTCAGGATTTATTTTGAGGGAGATGGAGGGTCAAGATTTCAAAGGACATGATCGGATGTTCAGGAATTAAAGAGAATCAAAATGAATGGCGGAGATCACTCTTCAGAATATTTGTCCTCTTCTCCTTTCAATCTGACGGTCTTGAATCCTCTTGTCCGGAACGATCTGAGGGCTAAGAGCGAAAGACGCTGGTATTGTCGTTTTCTCTTTTGATCCAATGGTTCTGGTTTAGTCCTTACGAGTGAGATCAACGGTAGGGATTGGGATGTACAGGACTGTCATGACATGCTCTGGCATTTGTCAAGATTATGGCGATTCTCAGGCATGCGGTGGAGATCTCGTCTGCCATGCTTTAACTACCTCGGCTCTGATTCTGACGACGGTTATTGGGATTTGTCTTTATTCTTTTTGTCTTCCGATCTCTCCCCCTTCTCGATCTTCTTGACATGCTCTTGTTCCGATCTCTCATGCTGACCTCCCATCTTCCGATCTACTATTCTGATCTTTTCCTTTCCTCAGGTCCGGTCTGGTCAAAGCATTAATTGCCCCTCGATTCCCGGGCGTTAAGCGCTTGCATCGCCAAAGAATAAATGCTCATTTTCGCCTATATATACCCCCGTCAACAGAGACATTTCCTTCATCTGATTTCCTCTCTTCCTTTCTTACTTTCCTAGTTCTAGCTGCTCCGGCGGTCGCTCCGGCCATGATTGTGGTTTTTGATCTTTTTCCGACGGATTTCCTTACTCACCGACTGAAAATTTACGATCCCGGTGATCGAATGACCTTAACCGACGATGGTGAGAGAACTGGATTTGACCGATCTGTATTGCGGACCTCGGTTGTACCGATCTCGAGTCGCTCAACTGAGTTCATTCGGCTTCTCATCACATTGAGTGTTCCGACAGCGATTCTGATCCACATTGGGTGTTCCGACAGCGGATGAGGCATCCGGTCGGCAATATCCTTGGGATCAGTTATAAACTGATCTTTAGATCAGCCTTTTGATATAGTCAGATCTCCAATGTATTCCGATCCTTAGAGATCGCCCAAATGATGTAGTTAGAATTTTATTGTAATCCGATCCCTAGAGATCGCCCAAATGATGTAATCCGAACTTTTGGAAATAAAAATTTTGTTTCTCCAATTATCATCTTATTGATTATTTTCCGATCTCTGATATATTTGTCCGATCTGGTTCCTAACAAAACGACTCTTAACTGATCCTTTATTCAAAATATTCAACTTATTATGCCGATCTCCAGTTAACCGATCTCGGAATGTTCGAGAGACGTGTCAGAACAGCTGGCGAATCCCGTTAACCGATGCAATGCATGGAACCTCATGAGCATTAAATGCTCGGACTAGTATAAATAGGGGCGAGGGGCTAGCCAGTTGTTCTCTCATTCCATTTTCAGTCTCTTGCTCGCAACTTCGAAGTTCTCTCACTTTCTCCAGTTCTTCCGACGCCGATCAGACTCCGGTAAGGGCTTTGATCCTCTTTTTAGTTTAAGTTCTTTGTTTCTTTTGGAAATGAGCGGTGCCGAAGGTCAGAGAGCGGCGAGCCCTCCTTCTATCCAATTCTCGTGGTCCTCTGATGAAGAAGAGGTAGTCGGGCCAAGCGCACAGCCAGAACCTCCCAGGGCCTCTGCTCCAGCTCGGGGGCGGATCATACCATCGAGACATGTTCGTTCCTCAGGGAGGGAGACTCTCCCCATAGACGAGCTACCGTCGGTTCTTCGAGAATCCGATCTTCAATCGTTTAGTCAAGAGTACAATATTTGTCCTGATTCGTACGAGCTAATCAAGTGCCACGGCGATCTTCGTGTCGATCACTCCTTCGAAGAGAATGACATGGTTATGGTGTACGAGGAACAGTTAAAGGCCGGTCTTCGGTTCCCTCTGGATGACTTCTACAAGGAGGTCCTAAAACTTCACCGAGTGTGCATTGTTCAAATTCACCCTAACTCGTGGCGGATCTTGGTAGCCTTCCGAGGTCTATGCCGAGCTAAGGGAATCAGACCTACGGCTAAGGTGTTCGCCGAGTCGCATGCACTAACTCACGAAAGGATGATGAACACTGGTTCTTTCAGGCGAAGCCTCATTGCGGGCTCTTTTCCGATCTGCCCTCATCCCTTAAGAATTGGAAGAACCGTTTCTTCATTCTGAGGAGCAAAGATCCGAGCTGCTTTGAGGACTTTCCCCGTAGCTGGTGGTACCAGGGGCCCTTGCTTCCGAAGCACATTACCCTGAGTCAAGAGGAAAGTTTAATAGTGATGGATCTGAAGAGTCAGGCCGCCACTCTAAAGTATTCCTGTCCAAATGCGGTGACTGCCGAGCTGCACCATTGGACCATGCAGCTGATCACCGGCCAAGATCGCGAACTTCCGCTCTCTGACCTCGGCATTGGTATTTTCTATATCTCAGATCTCAGGACCTTAGCGGTCTCACTGACCTTTTCTTTGTGCAGGTATGGCGGGTGGTGAGGGTTCTAGGAAGCGGAAGAAGGACAAAGAGATCTTCCGGAAAGTAAAGGAGATGAAGCGTTCGGAAATGCTTCGAACACCTGGTCGCGAACCTGGGGAAATACAAAGAGACCCGCCTCAACCTTTGGATCTGCCGACCGCTGAAGCTGTCCGATCTCCTCCTAGATCGGAAGAGCAACCTCCACCTCTTCCAATTGTTCCAAGCACAGAAAGGGGTCCTTCTCAATCTTCTGGGAGGACCTCTTCTCGTGGCGCTCAAAAACTAATCGAGTCCCTGAAGAATAGCCGGACCGTTCGGGAGAACCCCGGTTTTGCCCAAGTCTTGGGGGCTTCCATCTTTCTTCGGGAGGATCGGGACAGGCTATCCTCGAACAGCCTTGATGATATCTTGACTCAATCCATGAGCCTGAACGTGGAGTGCCTGGTGAATCAGACCATGGTTTGGGAAAAGGTTCAATGCAGGTAAGGAGATCGGGAAGAAAAATCAGGAAGTGGCTTCCCTCCGATCCCAACTCTCATCCGCTCGGGATTATATATCTCAAGTTGAGGGACGGGCGAAGTACTATGAAGACAAGCTGGCCGAACAGAATCATATTTTGGCTGAAAGGGATCGGGCTCTCGGAGAAGTCCAGGCGCTTCAGGCCAACGAAGCTGCTCAGGTCGCTCAACTCATCGAGGAGCTTAAGGCGAAGGATGAGGAGCTTAAAGAGAAAGACGAGGAGCTGAAGGAGAGAGACGAAGAGATGGTGGCGGGAATAGCCGGAGCCTATGTGAATGCTCACAAGGACCTCTTGGCCGAACTCCAGAAGCGCTACCCTGAAGAGGACTTCTCCTGGATGGCCGACCTGGCTCCTGGGGGCAATGGTGAAGATAGCGAAGAGGAAGCCGAGGGTGAGAGAGAGAGTGAGCAAAATGTAAATCAGGCTGGGGGTGATCCTCCAGTTGAATAGCTTGTACAAAAAAAATGAAATGAAATGGAATGTCCTTTTTGTTCAATGAATGGATGTGATTGGAAAATCCCTGAATTGCCTAAGTATTTGATTGTATGAACATAGCGAAACAAGAACTAAATGCAACTATCAATCTAAGTATAAGAGATCGGAAAGCAGAATAAGCATGAGATCGATGGGGACGAAATGCTGAGTGGGACTTGATTGAAGATTGAAAATCTAATTTGAACACTTAAGTTCGGAATCCCCATTAAATCGAACCAAAACTTTAGCTCTTAAACTTTTCGAAAGGGAGGTCGGCAGTAAAACCGGTAAGGAAGGATCTAGTGCCAGTTCATTTCATTTATCAACAGAGATCAAGAATATACTCGACGGGTCCGGAAATTCGACAACGGGTTTGAGAGATCGGTAAATGATTTGAGAGATCGGTAGGGCTTTAACGAATGTGAGAACTTAGCATTGATTCAATTTTTTGTGAGGAGAGATCGGAAACATGATTAGCTGTCCAAAGAAGGCTTTTATTGATTCTGGGGATCGGCCAAAATATGGTGTCGACAGTTGCCCCTCTTTACATAATTTCTATTAAAGGAAAAATTTCCGTATAGGAATTATGTAAAGATTCAGACTCATATTTTGGACGACTAGGTGTTCGAAGTTAAGGAACTAAAGCATACCTAAGTTAATGACCTAGAGATAGGCAACAGAAGTTAGACTCAAATCAACTTGGATGAAAGAATCGGGGATTTAAAATTAAAATCAACTTAGATCAAGGAACCAGAGGTTGATAGCAGAAATGTAAATTGCAGAAAATTAAAATCAACTTAGATCAAGGAACCAGAGGTTGATAACAGGAATTTAAATTGCAGGGAATTAAAATCAACTTAGATCAAGGAACCAGAGGTTGATGGCAGGAAATTTAAATTACATGGAATTAAAATCAACTTAGATCAAGGAACCAGAGGTTGATGCAGGAAATTAAATTGCGTGAAATTAAAATCAACTTAGATCAAGGAACCAGAGGTTGATAGCATAAATTTAAATTGCATGAAATTAAAATCAACTTAGATCAAGGAACCAGAGGTTGATAACATAAATTTAAATTGCATGAAATTAAAATCAACTTAGATCAAGGAACCAGAGGTTGATGCAGGAAATTAAATTGCGTGAAATTAAAATCAACTTAGATCAAGGAACCAGAGGTTGATAGCAGGAAATTTAAATTGCATGAAATTAAAATCAACTTAGATCAAGGAACCAGAGGTTGATAGCAGGAAATTTAAATTGCATGAAATTAAAATCAACTTAGATCAAGGAACCAGAGGTTGATAACATAAATTTAAATTGCATGAAATTAAAATCAACTTAGATCAAGGAACCAGAGGTTGATAACATAAATTTAAATTGCATGAAATTAAAATCAACTTAGATCAAGGAACCAGAGGTTGATAACATAAATTTAAATTGCATGAAATTAAAATCAACTTAGATCAAGGAACCAGAGGTTGATAACATAAATTTAAATTGCAGGAAATTAAAATCAACTTACAAGGCAAGTCTAACCCTGACACATGAAGTTCTTCCCCGATGAAGTGTACTTATCAAGATACCGAAGGCCGATGATTAACGGAAAAGGAGTTGCAAGACTTGGCCTATGACCTCATTTCTTCAAATGCCCCTCTTCTGTTCCCGACTTTTCTTCTTATTTTATGGAAAGCGCCCTTGCGGGTTTTCACTTTCTTTCTGTCCATTTAACCAGAAGCGCCCTTTCAGGTTTTCACCTCTAGTTTTTTTTTTTTTTTTTTTTTTTTGGACGCCATTCCCTGCAAATCTCATAATAAAGTACGTGAGGTTATCAATTTTCGAATTCAAAACTTATGGCAAAAATTTTAACTAATTAATAGCACATTAAACAAAGAGAAAGGATAGTATTAAAAGTGAGTGAACAGGAAAACAAAAGTAGAAGGAATAAAGTATGACTTTATTATGGCTTTAAGAAAAACAGGGATAGACTTTGAAAGGGAAGGTACAAGGATAGATCTCACATATTCCTTATAGTTGGTTTTGAAGTCTTTTAACTGCCATTATTTCAAGTTCTCTGAAGTCCCATGCCGTGACGGTTTCCTCTCCATCCTCGGTTCCATACCCCCTTCCTTATTTCTCCATTTTGGTTCTTGGGATGCCCTTTTGGGTTTTCACCCCAAGTTTTTTTTTTTTTTTTTTGGACGCCCTTTTGGGTTTTCATCCTTTACTCATTTATGCATAGTACCTCTTGACAGTGTCGGCATTCACAGGTCTCTGGAACTCTTCACCGTCCATTTGGGTCAAGATCAAGGCTCCTCCGGAAAATGCTTTTTTAACCACATAGGGTCCCTCGTAGGTCGGTGACCATTTGCCCCGGGGATCGTTTTGGTTTGACAGCACTTTCTTCAGAACTAAGTCCCCGGGTTGGAATTCGCGTGGGCGAACACTTTTATCAAATGCCCTAGCCATCCTCCTCTGATATAATTGCCCATGACATGCCGCTGCTAACCTTTTCTCATCAAGCAAGTTTAACTGATCCAACCTTGACTGAACCCATTCTGACTCATCAATTCCTGACTCCTTCAGGATTCTTAGGGAAGGGATTTCAACTTCAATGGGCAATACTGCCTCCATGCCGTAGACCAGCGAGTATGGAGTTGCCCCGGTTGAGGTTCTTACGGAAGTTCGGTATGCGTGAAGAGCGTAGGGAAGCATATCATGCCAATCCTTATAGGTGACTGTCATTTTCCGGATTATCCTCTTTAGATTTTTGTTCGCGGCTTCTACTGCTCCATTCATCTGGGGACGGTACGGGGAGGAATTGAGATGCCGGATTTTGTACCGATCACATAATTCCTGAATCTTTGGACCATTCAAGTTCTTGGCATTATCAGTGACGATTTCATTCGGGAGACCATGCCGGCAGATGATATTGCTTCTGAAGAATTTGAGAAATGTGTTCTGTGTGATGTGGGCGTATGACGTTGCTTCGACCCACTTGGAGAAATAGCCGATGGCCACAAGGATGAATCTGTGCCCATTGGATGCCTTGGGATTGATGAGACCAATCATATCGATGCCCACATTGCGAAAGGCCATGGTGAGACGAGGTTGAACAGCTTATGAGGTGGCACATTTATTGGATCGGCATAGATCTGACACTTATGGCATTTCCGGAAATACTCGATGCAATCCTTTTCGATTGTGGTCCAAAAATATCCACGTCGCATGATTTGCTTAGCCATCATGTGCCCGTTGGCGTGGGTTGCGCAATTCCCCTCATGAGTCTCAAAGAGGATTCTCTTTGCCTCTTTTGCATCTACACATCTCAATAATTCACCGTTGGAGCTCCTCTTATATAGGGTTTCTCCACTGGGGAAGTACCCCAATGCTAATCTCCGAATCATCTTCTTTTCATTTTTGCTTGCCCCCAAAGGGAATTCTCTGGTTCTACAGTAAACAAAGATATCATGATACCAGGGCTTACCATCAGGCTCTTCCTCGATCATGAAGCAGTAAGCTGGCTCATTCCTTGCCTTAATCTTCAACGTCTGAATCATCTGCCCTTCTTCGATTTGAGCCATAACGGCTAGAGTAGCTAAGGCATCAGCAAATTGATTCTTGTCTCTACTAAGGTGAGTGAAAGAGATCACTTCGAACTTCTTAATCAGTTTCAGTAAGTACTTCTGATATGGGATTAGCTTGGGATCTTTGGTTTGCCATTCTCCCTTGACTTGATAAATTATCAGAGCCGAGTCTCCGTACACCTCCAACTTTCTGATTTTCATTTCGATAGCAGCTTGTAGACCCATTACACAAGCTTCATACTCTGCGACATTGTTGGTGCAGTCGAACTTCAACTTGACAGCTATCGGGAAGTGTTTTCCGTCCGGGGATACCAGTACAGCTCCGATTCCATTTCCGGATAAATTGACTGCTCCATCAAAATACATTTCCCATACGTCGGCTGGCCCTTCTTCTTCGCAGTCTATTTCATTGATATGCTCATCAGGGAACTCAAAATCCAGAGCTTCATAATCTTGGATAGGGTTTTCCGCTAGTAGGTCAGCGATCACGCTACCTTTTACCGCTTTCCGGGTCATGTAGACCATGTTGTATTGGGAGAGTATGACCTGCCACTTGGCTATCCTTCCTGGCACGAATGGGCTTTCGAATACATACTTGATAGGATCCATCCTGGAGATGAGCCATGTCTTGTGATTCAACATGTAGTGCTTGAGGCGATTTGCTGTCCAGGCTAACGCGCAGCAAGTCTTTTCTAAGCAAGAGTACCTTGACTCGCAATCATTGAACTTTTTGCTTAGGTAATAAATGGCCCTCTCTTTTCGGCCGGTATCATCATGCTGTCCCAAAACACATCCCATAGAATTCTGTTGGACTGCCATATACAGGATCAGAGGCCTGCCCGCCACAGGTGGAACTAACACTGGCGGATTTGACAAATATTGCTTGATTTTCTCAAAAGCCTCTTGACAAACTGAATCCCATTGAATAGAGTTGTTTTTCCGGAGTAGTCTGAAAATAGGCTCGGCTTTGGCGGTGAGATTAGAAATAAATCTTGAAATGTAGTTCAACTTTCCCAGAAAACTGCGCACCTCCCTTTCTGTTTTTGGGGACGGCATTTCTTGAATAGCTCGAACTTTGTCTGGATCTACTTCTATCCCTTTCTCGCTTACTATGAATCCCAACAGTTTTCCCGATCTAGCTCCGAATATGCACTTAGCAGGGTTTAGCTTCAACCGGTATTTCCTGAGCCTTTCGAACACCCTCCTCATCACCTGAACGTGGCTTTCTTCTCCCCAGGATTTGATGATCATATCATCCACATATACTTCCACTTCTTTATGCATCATATCGTGGAATAATGTGACCATCGCGCGCTGGTAAGTAGCCCCGGCATTCTTCAATCCGAAAGGCATGACCCGATAGCAAAACACTCCCCATTGAGTGATGAAAGCAGTTTTATCCTTGTCTTCCTCGTCCATTGGGATCTGATTATACCCTGATGCCCCATCAATGCACGAACACCTACCCAATCCCGCAGCATTGTCAACTAGCACATCAATGTGGGGGAGAGGGAAATCGTCTTTCAAGCTAGCTTTATTAAGATCCCGGTAGTCAACGCACACCCTGACTCTTCCGTCCTTCTTCATTACCGGGACGACGTTAGCCACCCATTGGGGATATTTGACCACTTCCAAGAACCCGGCGTCATACTGTTTCTTGACTTCATCCCGAACCTTGAGCAGTGTGTCGGGATTCATTCTCCTTAGTTTCTGCTTCACCGGAATCGTTCCCGGAACTAAGGGAATTTTGTGCGTTACTATCTGAGGGTCCAAACCCACCATATCATCATAGCTCCAGGAAAACACGTCGAGGAATTCTTTGAGCAGACTGATCATGTCTCCCAATTCCTCACTCTCCACTACCTTAAGTTCCCTTTTTACTTCGTCCGTGCCCAAGTTTATTGTGTGCGTTTCGTCTCCACAAGGCACGAGGGAGGGTTCATCCTTTTCACTGTCTTCTTGTGTAAGGTCTTCCTCAGAATCACTTGAAGTAATGGCAGTTATGGGGATTTCAAAATTAACCAGAGGGATTTCTGAGTCTATTGGATTATTAGGTGTTAACTGATGAATGGTCCTGAATAAAAATAGAACGTGTTATAAGGATGGAATTAAAAGGAAAGAAAGAGAGTATTGGATTTAAAATGCGCTATCAATTCATTAATATTAATGCCATAAGAAAAGGTCCATTTACAGTATTACACTTGTCATCATGGACAAAATGATCAAGTGTAGATAACCAGAGGTACTTTACTCGAAATTGAGTACAGGGATGTCCTCTGCTGTCCAGTTGTTCAGCTCTTGCCCCCCAGCCATTGGTGAAATTAGGGCCTCATACAAGGAATCTAGTTGGATGACATCAATGGATGGATTATCAGGTGATTCTTCTGTATTTGCCGGGTGTTGAATGACCGTCTTGGTGAAGACTTCGGTGATTCTCGGGACTACCTTCATCTTTCCCATCTCTTGGTCAAACCTCTGATCCCGAAGTATTTTCCTCATCCAGAACCGCCCATCCACGAGGGCATCCTCCTCATATCCCAAACCACAACGGCCTATCTTCTGAATAGCCGGTATGGGTTCCACGATTCCTTGCAGTGCGGTGCCCAAGCCTTTCCCCTCTTGATACCCGTTTTTCGACATCACTTTGGCCACCATAGCCATAGCCCCCTCCTTCCCGGTATCTTGCAATTCAAGGGCCTGGAAAGAACTCTCCAATGATTCCTCGGCCGCTTCCACATAAGGAAGTGATTGCGGCTTGGTGACCAGTATGGCTTCTTCACCCCTTACAGTGATGATTTTGCCGTCCTTAAAGTATTTGATCTTCTGGTGCAAAGTCGAAGGAACAGCATTAGCAGAATGGATCCACGGCCTTCCCAATAGCATAGTGTAAGCCGGCCCAATGTTCATCACCTGGAACGTGACGTTGAAAGTACATGCACCGACTTGGATTGGCAAGTCAATGTCTCCCAGTACTTCTCTCCTTGTACCGTCAAAGGCTCTTACTACCATCGTGCTCTGACGTATATGCGATTGGTCGACCGGTAGCCTGGCTAAGGTCGCGCTAGGCAGCACATTAAGGGCCGATCCGTTATCGATGAGAACTTTGGCCACTATACAACCCTTGCGCTTCACAGTTATATGCAGAGCTTTGTTGTGCCTTAAGCCTGCGGGGTCTACCTCCTCTTCAGAAAAGGCTACAAAGCTGGATGCCTGGATTTGTTCTATTATCTTCTCAAACTGCCCCGGAGTAATGTCGGGGTTTACAAAGGCTTGATCCAGGATTCTTTGTAAGGCTTGTCGGTGGACTTCCGAACTCAGGATTAGTGATAATGATGAAATCCAGGCGGTGTTTTCTCAATCGCTGCTCCACCACATCATACTCGCTCTGTTTCATTATTTGGAGCAGCAGTTCTTCCTCTTCTTTATGTTCAGCAGGGTCTACTTCCCCTGCTTTCTCAACCTCCTCTTCTGTATTTCTGGATGACTATCCCATTTTTACTTTCCCTTTCCTCTTTTCTCTTTCTTCGTTCCCGTAACACCTCCCACTTCGAGTTATAAACTCGACTCCTTGCTCAGGTGGAGAGGACTTTGTTGCGATAACGGGCCGAGAACTGGTTTGGGGAGTAATGTTGCTAGTAGGTCCATCATAAGTCATTCTGAAATGCTCGTGAGGAGCGAAACATGGTTTTGGTGGTGCTGGAGGTGAGGCAAGACTAGGAGCGGATGTACTGCTTGATGCTTCCTGAGTGAAAACTTGGAAATTATAGTTCCAAGGGACAGCGTGAGTATTGGTGATGGGGAGCTGAGGCAGAGTTCGGATAACCGTTACCGGCGGTGAGGCTACCGGGGGTGAGAAGGTGATTCTGGGTTTGGAGGTAGAAGCTGTTTGGCTGAATCTAGTGGTGTTCACTTCCTCTTCCGTCTTTGACCTCGTCTGATATCTCAGAACTTTGAGGGATAACAAGTTCTGGACCTCTCGCTTGAACCCCTCACAATCTCGCAGCTCATGGTTAGCTGCCCCTCCATGGTAAGGACACCCCGTACTCTCTTCGAATCCTGCTACCTAAGGGCAAAGGTAACCTTCCCTCATTGCTACAACAAAAATCTCCTCAAAGTGAGGAACCAGCTTGTCTACCTCCAGTGTTGATCCCACTCCCTCAGACTCAATCATATTTACACCACTACCTGTATTATGGTTAGGCAATGGGTTTGAGGTAACATTGGGGAGGGAACCATTTCCCTCGATCTTCAACCATCCATTTCTGATTAAAGCGTGCACTCTCCCTCTGAGCGCCCCGCAGTTGTCGGTTGAGTGCCCTTGTGCTCCTCCATGATACTCACAACGGGCAGTGGCATCATACCACCTGGGATATGGCGGCTGGATTGGGTCCAAGGGGACCGGTACAATTTGGTTTATACCGACAAGGTATCGGTATATTTCACTGAGAGGGAGGGGAAGAGGTGGATCAGGGTTCCTTGGAGGTCTTGGGTTGTTTTGTGGTGGTCTTGGTTGAACGGGGGGAGGGGGTGGTCTTGGTTGAAAATTTGTAGGTGGAGGATATTGTGGGCGTGGTTGCGGATAATTAGGGAAAGGAGGTGGAATGTTGGCGATGGTTTGGCCATGAGAAGAGGGATATGGCCGGTAATTATTTTGGGGAAACTGGGAGTAATTATTCTGCCGAGTGATGGAATGCACGTCACTCTCCTTTTTCTTGCCAAAATTGGCGCTTTCTGAGAGTTCTCACCGACTCTGCTGTCCCATTCTCAAGTTGGCTTCAATTCTCTCACCCGTTTGGATGATGTCAGAGAAACTGTTGGAAGTGTTCCCAATCATCAAGTTGAAGTAGGGAGCCTTCAAAGTTTCAATAAATAGAGAGCACAGCTCATTGTCAGTCACCGGGGGGTGGACTTCTGCCGCCTTTTCTCTCCACCTTTGGGCATACTCTTTGAAGCTTTCCCGGTCTTTCTGCACCAGATTCTGAAGATCCCTCCTTGTGGGGGCCACATCGCAGTTAAACTTGTACTGCTTCAAAAAGGCCTCAGCTAAATACTTCCAGGAGCGGAGTCTGCTCCTATCTAATTGAACGCACCACCTCAGGGCTGCTCCCGAGAGGCACTCATGAAAGAAGTGGATTAACAGCCTGTCATCATCTGTCATAGAAGACATCTTGGCAATATAGGTGGCCAAATGAATCCGAGGGTCCGAATTCCCAGTATATTTGTCAAAATCGGGGACCTTGAATTTGGGCGGCACCACTACATCGGGAACCAATCTAAGTGATGCAACATCCACAGAGCCATACATATTCAGCCCTTCAATTGCTCTCAATCTTTCCTCTAGAGCAGACAGTTTCTCGCTTTCTTTTGACTTATTTTCCCCTCCCACTCCCTGGGATATTCCCCCAGTTGGGAGATGAGGAGTGAAGTGAATTGGAGGGATTGAATTCGAAGGATAAGGGTCGGTGTTTGGAATGGTTGGGTAATGAGAGTAAGGTAAGTCATTATTTGTGGTAACCGGATTGACAGTGATTGTAGGGTCCGGGATGGGAGACTGAAAGGTAAAAGAAGTTGAAGCTTGATGAGGATCATTTGTTGTAGGAGGTGGAGGAGGTAATGGTGGGCTAGGCTCTGAAGTAGGTTTATTCTGAGACATTTCCTTCATTAGTCTCATAATTTCAGAAAGCTGATCTTTCAATTCGGAGACCTGCCCCTGTAGGTTCTGTACTTGTTCCTGATTTTCCATTATCTTCCTTGTTCGAGATCTTGTTAAGTACACTCGCTTGGGTTGAACTGTGTGCTTGGTCAGACTTGCCTTGTTTGAATCAATATTGATTTCCTGTGAGGAATAAAAAAAGAAAATTTTTAAACGAATTTGAATTTTGCAAAGAAACTAAAAGTCCTGGTCTGGACGAAGGATACAGTGGCATTTGAGAGCCAGATTGAAATTTGTAAAAGGATAATCGCATCAACTTTATCATGGCATCGTTCGATAGTCTGACTGCGAGTGACGGGATTGAATGCGTATTTATGATACCTGTCCATATAGCGCATTCAATTTTTCACATAACCCTAGCGAGAAAGTTCCTACGGGAGTCATACTATTCATTCACAAATTTTGCTAAACAATGGTCCAAAAATCATTTTATTGATTGTATACCATATTCTTTACATCGGCCTAGGCTCTGGAAGGTTTTTTATAACAAGATGACATTTTTTGAGATACTCATATAACCTTTCCTCTTGTTTGGCGGGGTCGAATGCTTTCAGAGCGTACTCGGATTCAGGTAATAATTCTTGTTTTCCCCGTGCTATCGTTCTTTCCAGCTGGTCCACATTCTCTTTCAACTCTTGATAGAGAACAGTTTGTTTTTCCTTTTCCTTTCTTTCCTTAGCACACTCTTTCAAGATATCGTCGATGAGTTGTGCCTGTCCTTTCAATTCGAGCTTCTTCTTCTTATTTTCTTGCTTATATTCTTCGACGAGCACCTCTTGGTATATTACCTTCTCCTGAAGCTTACTATTCTGCATTTTCGCTTCTTTTGCCTCAGCTTGGAGAGAGTCTCTTTCCTTTTCCCACTGTACCTCTTGCTCTTCGAACCCCATCCTTTCGGCCCTTGTCTCTTCCTTGAGCCTTCTCACCTTTCTTTTAAGTTTCTGCTGTTGGTCCTTCAGCTGTTTTATTTGTTCCTGCAGTCGTGAGTTTTCAGTATTAGCTTCTCGTAGTGAGTCATCCAGATGGCCATTCGTTTGTTCTAACAGGGCCTCTTGGAGCAGGTTGTTGTCTTCGAATTCCACAGTTGAGTATTCTCGGTCCCTGTCAGCCCTCCATTTAAGATAATCGCCCAAGGCACTTGGGCCTTTAGGCGATCTCTCCATCAGAGTGATATTTTCCCAAGACTTGCGAGCCAGTTTCAACCCTTTCTCTTCCTTGAGCTCGTGGTAGAAGTGACCTTGGTGGTATTCTTCAATGTTGATCACAGACTGTGTTGAGCCGAACTGCCTCATTACCAATGCCGGAGTATAACTTGTGTATCCGGTTACTCCGATTAGAGGTACCGATTGATTACCTCCCGTACCGATCAAAACAGGTTGGCCTGTCGTCCACAGCTTCCTCCAACAGTAATTATGGCTATTGAAACTCAGAATCCGTTCCCACCACTGCCGTTCATTCTTCAGACTGATTACTAATCGGGTCATTCTCTTGATGGGAATCTGGTCAAGGTACCAAGTTAATCCCTTTGTCTCCACAGGACACATGTGACTGACAATCCAGAGGTATAACAACTGAGAGCAACACTTAATGGACCCTTTCCCATGTTGTCTGCAGTAAGTTAGGGTTAACAAGGTTTCCGCAAGAATTGACGGTATCGGATTGATCTCCTGCTTTTCTACTGTCCAAAATACTTCCACCGCATTGCAAGTTATGATCCCTAACGGCCCCGGGAACAAAATCAAACCGTAGATTCCTAAGGCGAGTACTACTGAAGCCCGGTCCCACTGTTTCTCTTGGAGGCTTTGATCTAAACATTTCTGGAAATATGTCCAATACCAACCATGTGTTTTTCCTTTGGCAGTTTCTTCGGACTTTACTTCTTCTGGGGGAGAACCCAACATATGTGCCAACCGTTTCCAGGTCTGCCTATGCTCGAGGTGTAGGTAGATCCGGTTCTGCAATGAGTATGGAATCCCCAGCAATGCCTGATATTCTTCCATAGTGGGGACCGTATCAATGTCGTTGAAAGAGAATACCCCGTACTTAGGATTCCAAACCGACAACATGGCTTTTAATGCCGGGATTTGGACCTTGACTTGCATTAAGGTTGCAATCCTCCCGTACTTCTCTTCAAAATGTGCTTTGGCCTGATCGGGAAGCGACCTCCATCCGTTGGACAGACCCTCTAGGGTGTTCATTCTAACCTTTACTTTATTCAGATCTAGCGAAGGTAGCGAGCTAGCATGTGCCTCGGAAGTATCATTTTGCGAGGGTACCGGACTATGAGCTAATTCGGACCAAAGTTTAGCATTCTGAACCTTTTCTGCCGACTGACCCGAGGATGCCATGGTAAAAATGGTGCCTATCCTTTTACAGACTCTTGGTTTGGTAATGCCTGTGGGAAAATTCATTAGCAAAATAAACTTGGGTAACTTTGAATTTTACTGCTGACACATTTATCAAAGTAGGAAAATGTGTAGGTGTTTCAGTAAAATTCAAGATTACCCTCACAAAAATGAACAAAAGGAAATTAAAGCAGAGCAGGGTAAGAGTAAGCATGCCCCTTTTGTCCTATAGTAGGGAGACTCCTAATACCGGGTGAGCGCTACCTATCTGGATAGTTCTATCTTATAAGGTAGCTTACTACGGCTTCCAGCTATTGTGATAGTTTAGTTCAGGATCTAATTTTCTAAAAGCCACAGGTTCCCAAATTGCCCCTACTGTAAACAGTAGAGCCCCATTCTACCCCCATGATATTGTCGGGAAAATTCCACGGGTATCACGGTAAATAGAACGAGTTTCAATTTGAGCAGAAGCCTTCACGAATACTAACGGGGTAAAACCCACGGGTACCGCTACATGACCCCCTCCTACTTTCCTAAAAGGGTAAGAAAGCCCGGGTTAGGACCAAAGTGTGTGAGGACTTTGTGTGAGTGTTCGGTGTGTGAAGGGACACCTTTACCTCTTCCCAATTCAGGGGGATTTTATTTTTCCATTTTTCCCTTTTTTTTTTTTTTTTTTTTTTTTTTTTGGAATGAGGAGCACTGTAGGAAATAGAACAGGCAAAGGAAACAAAATAGTTAGCAGCAATAACAATAATTAACGTATAAAACATCGCCGAATGAGCCCATCTAACTATAATTTGATCTGACAAAATTAAATCTACCTTTGGACCACTAGACCGGGGTTCGGTACACTTCCCCAGTGGAGTCGCCAAGCTGTCGCAATGGTTTTTGCGGTCGCCCGGACGATCACTCACCGAAGTGGGAAAGAGTGAGGAGTCGCCACCTTAGTTTTTGGGGGAAACTAAAGAAAACCATTTGAGAAGATAAATTAAAAAATGAGACCACTTCAAAACAGAGATTCTAGGTTCGGGGTCCGTAAACGGGTGGGGAAGGTGTTAGGCACCCCACCTCGTCCCTTAATAAGGGTAAGTAGATTTAATTTTGCGTCCTTTATAAATTAGTTAGAAGGGCTTGAACGGGAATGTTAATCCTTTTGGTAAAAGGAATATTTGATTTTTCACTAATTAGGATTACCCAGATACATAAGTAAATGAGACAACCTTAGTGAACGGGTGTGAGAATCGGATAAGAACTCTCCTCCGACCTCCTTTAAGTTATTTATTGAAATTTTGAGGGGAGACCGGATAAGAACCCTCCTCCGATCTCCTTTAGACGTTTATTAAAATTTGGGGTTGAGACCGGATAAGAACTCTCCTCCGATCTCTTTTAGACGTTTATTAAAATTTGGGGTTGAGACCGGATAAGAACTCTCCTCCGACCTCTTTTAGACGTTTATTAAAATTTGGGGTTGAGACCGGATAAGAACTCTCCTCCGATCTCTTTTAGACGTTTATTAAAATTTGGGGTTGAGACCGGATAAGAACTCTCCTCCGATCTCTTTTAGACGTTTATTAAAATTTAGGGTTGAGACCGGATAAGAACTCTCCTCCGATCTCTTTTAATAGTTATTTAAATTTTGAGTTGAGACCGGATAAGAACTCTCCTCCGATCTCTTTTTAAATTAAAAGGAGCCTGAAAGGGATTTTTCCGATCTCCCGAATTTTGGCGTCCTAAGAACCTAAAGATAAGGATCCTGAAGTTCAAAGATGTCGGGGATAAGGCTTCTCGATACCTTTTGGCTAGATGGGGAAACTAGACTTGATTTACCGACCTTCCATGTATTCATTTTACCAATATCTATTAAAGACCGATCTATTCTGTTTCGTTTACTTTGGTTTTATTCCACTTTATGACATCTTTGTCGAATTGCTGCTTACATCAACCTAATAGTTCGGCTATCTTCCTGACATGTTATTCATGCCCTTTTCTTTTAAAAGAGACCTCTAAGTTGCAGTTACATACGTCTTGCCAGACCATTTACACGCTACTAAGAACCAGAAGAACTCGCATGACGACGATTAACAAAATGACAGACTAATCACTAAAGAGATAACTCAGGAGTAACATTCTTTTGGGTCTTTTTGCACAAAATGAACTTGGAGAAAATCACATACGTAAGAAGAACAAAATAAATGTAAACACTTAACAAAACAGCAATATGAACTCTTACCTGTGAGGAGCCAAATCTACTAAAATAGTTACGGGATGGCAAACAGAGATAAGACAGTGGACTGATTAGCCTGAGGACTGAAGTTCGTCGGGAAGTGAAGGGAGCTTAGCTAAAATATAATCAGATTAAGATAAGAGCCGAGTGGAATGAAGTTTAGCTTAGACAGTGGGAATGAAAACAGAGACGATAAAGGCTGAAAGTAAGAGTGTAGCCAGATAATGAACAAACTGGAAATGTAGAGTTCCAGTATTCAGAATCCTTTTCAAGAAACACTTCAGAAAACTAGTTTCAAAAGTCTTTCCAATCAACACTTCAAAGTAGCGGAATAACAAACTGAATGAAATTTTCAGAGTTCTTCCGCTATAATAACAACCTCTCTTTTGCTCGTCCGTCCGTCCCTTTATAGTTTTTTCATGCAGGTATTTATAGGAATCGGGTGCTCCAAAGTGAAGGGTCGATTTATTTTGAGGAGATGGAGGGTCAAGATTTCAAAGGACATGATCGGATGTTCAGGAATTAAAGAGAATCAAAATGAATGGCGGAGATCACTCTTCAGAATATTTGTCCTCTTCTCTTTTCAATCTGACGGTCTTGAATCCTCTTGTCCGGAACGATCTGAGGGCTAAGAGCGAAAGACGCTGGTATTGTCGTTTTCTCTTTTGATCCAATGGTTCTGGTTTAGTCCTTACGAGTGAGATCAACGGTAGGGATTGGGATGTACAGGACTGTCATGACATGCTCTGGCATTTGTCAGCATTGCGGGCGATTCTCAGGCATGCGGTGGAGATCTCGTCTGCCATGCTTTAACTACCTCGGCTCTGATTCTGACGACGGTTATTGGGATTTGTCTTTATTCTTTTTGTCTTCCGATCTCTCCCCCTTCTCGATCTTCTTGACATGCTCTTGTTCCGATCTCTCATGCTGACCTCCCATCTTCCGATCTACTATTCTGATCTTTTCCTTTCCTCAGGTCCGGTCTGGTCAAAGCATTAATTGCCCCTCGATTCCCGAAGCGTTAAGCCGCTTGCATCGCCAAAGAATAAATGCTCATTTTCGCCTATATATACCCCCGTCAACAGAGACATTTCCTTCATCTGATTTCCTCTCTTCCTTTCTTACTTTCCTAGTTCTAGCTGCTCCGGCGGTCGCTCCGGCCATGATTGTGGTTTTTGATCTTTTTTCGACAGATTTCCTTACTCACCGACTGAAAATTTACGATCCCGGTGATCGAATGACCTTAACCGACGATGGTGAGAGAACTGGATTTGACCGATCTGTATTGCGGACCTCGGTTGTACCGATCTCGAGTCGCTCAACTGAGTTCATTCGGCTTCTCATCACATTGAGTGTTCGACAATGATTCTCGATCCACATTGGGTGTTCCGACAGCGGATGAGGCATCCGGTCGGCAATATCCTTGGGATCAGTTATAAACTGATCTTTAGATCAGCCTTTTGATATAGTCAGATCTCCAATGTATTCCAATCCTTAGAGATCGCCCAAATGATGTAGTTAGAATTTTATTGTAATCCGATCCCTAGAGATCGCCCAAATGATGTAATCCGAACTTTTGGAAATAAAAATTTTATTTCTCCAATTATCATCTTATTGATTATTTTCTGATCTCTGATATATTTGTCCGATCTGGTTCCTAACAAAATGACTCTTAGCTGATCCTTTATTCAAAATATTCAACTTATTATGCCGATCTCCAGTTAACCGATCTCGGAATGTTCGAGAGACGTGTCAGAACAGCTGACGAATCCCGTTAACCGATGCAATGCATGGAACCTCGTGAGCATTAAATGCTCGAACTAGTATAAATAGGGGCGAGGGGCTAGCCAGTTGTTCTCTCATTCCATTTTCAGTCTCTTGCTCGCAACTTCGAAGTTCTCTCACTTTCTCCAGTTCTTCCGACGCCGATCAGACTCCGGTAAGGGCTTTGATCCTCTTTTTAGTTTAAGTTCTTTGTTTCTTTTGGAAATGAGCAGTGCCGAAGGTCAGAGAGCGGCGAGCCCTCCTTCTATCCAATTCTCGTGGTCCTCTGATGAAGAAGAGGTAGTCGGGCCAAGCGCACAGCCAGAACCTCCCAGGGCCTCTGCTCCAGCTCGGGGGCGGATCATACCATCGAGACATGTTCGTTCCTCAGGGAGGGAGACTCTCCCCATAGACGAGCTACCGTCGGTTCTTCGAGAATCCGATCTTCAATCGTTTAGTCAAGAGTACAATATTTGTCCTGATTCGTATGAGCTAATCAAGTGCCACGGCGATCTTCGTGTCGATCACTCCTTCGAAGAGAATGACATGGTTATGGCGTACGAGGAATAGTTAAAGGCTGGTTTTCGGTTCCCTCTGGATGACTTCTACAAGGAGGTCCTAAAACTTCACCGAGTGTGCATTGTTCAAATTCACCCTAACTCGTGGCGGATCTTGGTAGCCTTCCGAGGTCTATGCCGAGCTAAGGGAATCAGACCTACGGCTAAGGTGTTCGCCGAGCTGCACAGACTAACTCGCCGAAAGGATGACGAACACTGGTTCTTTCAGGCGAAGCCTCATTGCGGGCTCTTTTCCGATCTGCCCTCATCCCTTAAGAATTGGAAGAACCGTTTCTTCATTCTGAGGAGCAAAGATCCGAGCTGCTTTGAGGACTTTCCCCGTAGCTGGTGGTACCAGGGGCCCTTGCTTCCGAAGCACATTACCCTGAGTCAAGAGGAAAGTTTAATAGTGATGGATCTGAAGAGTCAGGCCGCCACTCTAAAGTATTCCTGTCCAAATGCGGTGACTGCCGAGCTGCACCATTGGACCATGCAGCTGATCACCGGCCAAGATCGCGAACTTCCGCTCTCTGACCTCGGCATTGGTATTTTCTATATCTCAGATCTCAGGACCTTAACGGTCTCACTGACCTTTTCTTTGTGCAGGTATGGCGGGTGGGGAGGGTTCTAGGAAGCGGAAGAAGGACAAAGAGATCTTCCGGAAAGTAAAGGAGATGAAGCGTCGAAATGCTTCAACACCAGTCGCGAACTGGGAAATACAAAGAGACCCGCCAACCTTTGGATCTGCCGATCAAGCCGCCCGATCTCCTCCTAGATCGGAAGAGCAACCTCCACCTCTTCCAATTGTTCCAAGCACAGAAAGGGGTCCTTCTCAATCTTCTGGGAGGACCTCTTCTCGTGGCGCTCAAAAACTAATCGAGTCCCTGAAGAATAGCCGGACCGTTCGGGAGAACCCCGATTTTGCCCAAGTCTTGGGGGCTTCCATCTTTCTTCGGGAGGATCGGGACAGGCTATCCTCGAACAGCCTTGATGATATCTTGACTCAATCCATGAGCTCGAACGTGGAGTGCCCGTGAATCGGACCATGGTTTGGGAAAAGGTTCGTGCAGGTAAGGAGATCGGGAAGAAAAATCAGAAGTGGCTTCCTCCGATCCCAACTCTCATCCGCTCGGGATTATATATCTCAAGTTGAGGGACGGGCGAAGTATTATGAAGACAAGCTGGCCGAACAGAATCATATTTTGGCTGAAAGGGATCGGGCTCTCGGAGAAGTCCAGGCGCTTCAGGCCAACGAAGCTGCTCAGGTCGCTCAACTCATCGAGGAGCTTAATGCGAAGGATGAGGAGCTTTAAGAGAAAGACGAAGAGCTGAAGGAGAGAGACGAAGAGATGGTGGCGGGAATAGCCGGAGCCTATGTGAATGCTCACAAGGACCTCTTGGCCGAACTCGAGCGCTACCTCAAGAGGACTTCTCCTGGATGGCCGACCTGGCTCCTGGGGGCGATGGTGAAGATAGCGAAGAGGAAGCCGAGGGTGAGAGAGAGAGTGAGCAAAATGTAAATCAGGCTGGGGGTGATCCTCCAGTTGAATAGCTTGTACCAAAAAAAAAAATGAAATGAAATGGAATGTCCTTTTTTGTTCAATGAATAGATGTGATTGGAAAATCCCTGAATTGCCTAAGTATTTGATTGTATGAGCATAGCGAAACAAGAACTAAATGCAATTATCAATCTAAGTATAAGAGACCAGAAAGCACAATAAGCATGAGATCGGTGGGGAAGAAATGCTGAATGGGACTTGATTGAAAATTGAAAATCTAATTTGAACACTTAAGTTCGGAATCCTCATTAAATCGAACCAAAACTTTAGCTCTTAAACTTTTCGAAAGGGAGGTCGGCAGTAAAACCGGTAAGGAAGGATCTAGTGCCAGTTCATTTCATTTATCAACAGAGATCAGGAATATACTCGACGGGTCCGGAAATTCAACAACGGGTTTGAGAGATTGGTAAATGATTTGAGAGATCGGTAGGGCTTTAACGAATGTGAGGACTTAGCATTGATTCAATTCTTTGTGAGGAGAGATCGGAAATGTGATTAGCTGTCCAAAGAAGGCTTTTATTGATTCTGGGGATCGGCCAAAATATGGTGTCGACACCTGTATTCATGGCTTTATGCCCGTATTCATGGCTTTTATGCCCGTATTCATAGCTTTTATGCCAATTATGTGATATCATGGCTTTTTAGCCATACTGACTGCATACGTGGTTGACGTTCTGCGTCCCATGGTATGACGGCCCGAGGCACCGCGGTGTCTAGTGCCAACGACCCATTATCCACCGATCGTCCAAAGATAGGTTACTTGGGCATGGAAAAGTATAAGCGTGATTGAACCGATTATTAAAGAAAATACGAAAATTAAGTATCGTGAATGATTACAAAAATACAAAGAAGCTCAAGATCATGAAGAAAATAATTAACGAAATGCATGAAGAAGTTAATATCATAAAACATGATTAGCCCTCGACTAAACAATAAGTTAGTAATTATTCATTTCTTATGAACACAATAGCAAGGAAATTATTATTTTTATTTGCATATTATATTTTCTTGTATTATTGGCACCACTAAGCTTTATGCTTAGCGCGTCGCTTGCAACGCTGTAGGTACTCAAGATTTGGACAGAGGGCCCAGAGACCACGATTCGTAAGGCGGTTCACGCTCGCATAGTGTCCGTGTCACCTCAACTTCTACAAGCATTGGTAGGACACTAGGTGTCATTTTGGCATTCGTAATAAATTTTGATTTTCTCATATGTAATGAAACTTATGTAATGTATTTTGATTTTCATGTAAATAATGCAAATTTGTGTTTGTAAATGGAAAAGTGAATATTGATCTGTAACTGGTACATGATTATCAAATGAGGTGAATGATTGAGAAATGAATGGTTGACAAATGTTGAGATGATGATTATTGGAGTTTGAGAGTAATTGAATACGAATATATGAATATTGGAAGTGTTTTTCACAGTTCAAGAACTGCTTTTCTCCATTTTTAGCCAGGTACTCACGATTTTCTTTAAAATTTTCGGAACCTTAAATAAATTATAATTTCGATAAATGGCTTAAATAAATTATATTTCACAAGTTATATTCAAAAGGAAGAATAAAAATGAATTAAGATAAAATAGAGTGCTCGGCACACTGAGTGGCATAACTTGCTCGGCTACACTGTAGTCGGGTAAGGGGTGTCACAATACTTCTGGACTACTATGGAAAAAGACTGCATCGAGTACTTTCAGAAGTGTCATAAATGTCAAATCTACGCGGACCCGATAAATGTCCCACCTCATCAGTTGTTTAATCTTGTCTCACCTTGGCCTTTCGCAATGTGGGGGATCGACGTGATTGGTCCCATTAATCCCAAGGCATCCAATGGGCATAGGTTCATCTTGGTAGCTATTGATTACTTTTCTAAATGGGTAGAGGCGACATCATATGCTCATATCACGCAGAATATGTTCCTTAAATTCCTCAGAAATAATGTCATCTGCCGACACGGCCTTCCCAGTGAAATCATCACTGACAACGCTAAGAATTTGAATGGTCCGAAGGTCTGAAGTTTATGTGACCAGTATAAAATCTGGCATCTCAATTCTTCACCATATCGTCCCTAGATGAATGGAGTGGTGGAAGCCGCTAACAAAAACCTCAAGAGAAAAATCCGGAAAATGACTGTCACCTATAGATATTGGCATGATATGCTTCCCTACGCTCCTCATGCGTACTGCACCTCCGTAAGGACATCAACTGGGGCAACTCCATACTCATTGGTTTACAGAATGGAAGCTGTTTTGCCTATTGAAGTAGAAATTCCTTCCCTGAGAATTCTGAAAGAATCAGCAATCGATGAGTCAGAATGGATCCAATCAAGGTTGGACTAACTAAATTTGCTGGACGAGAAAAGACTAGTAGCAGCGTGTCATGGGCAATTGTACCAAAGAAAAATGGCTAGGGCATTTAATAAAGACGTTCGCCTGCGCGAATTCTATCCAGGAGATCTGGTTTTGAAAAAGATTCTTCCAAACCAAAATGATGCCCGGGGCAAATGGTTGCCAACTTACGAAGGACCCTATGTGGTTAAAAGGGCATTTTCTGGCGGTGCACTGATCTTGACTCACATGGACGGTGAAGAATTCCCACGACCCGTGAATGCAGATGCTATCAAAAGGTATTATGCCTAAAAAAAAGGCACAGGAGTGAAAACCCGAAAGGACGCTCCTAGTAAAATGTGTGAAGGAGGGCGAAAACCCGCAAGGGCGCTTTTTGCAAAATGAGTGAAGGATGAAAACCCGAAAAGGCATCCTGAAAAAGCAAGTGAAATAAAGATAAAAATCTAGGGGTGAAAACCCGAAAGGGCTCCCCTAGAACCAGAGAGCGGAGAAATAAGGGAGGGAGCATGCGACCAAGAAAGGAAATAAGTCACCATGGCACGAATGTTCGTCAATGGATTACTTGAAATAATGGCAGTTAAGGGAGTTCCAAATTAACTACGAAAATTTGTAAGATCCATTCTTGTACCCTTCCTCTTTGAAACTGTTCCTTTATTCTCAAGCCATAATAAAGTCATTCTTTCACTCTAATTTATCTTTCTTATATACTAATTTATCTTTCTTATGTACCTGCACTCTAATTTATCTTTCTTTACATCTTCCTTAATGTGCTATTAATCTGTTAAAACTTTATCATAAGATTAGAATCTGGATATTGATAACCTCATGTACTTTTGCTATGAGATTCGCAGGAAATGGTAAAAAAAAAAAAAAAAACTAGAGATGAAAACCCGAAAGGGCGCTTCTAGTCAAATATACAGATGAGAAAGTGAAAACCCGCAAGGGTGCTTTTCGCTAAGTGAGAAAGAAGTGAAAAACATAAAGGACATCCTGGGAAGTGAGTAAAGGAAGGAAAAGTTGTAGGTCAAGTCTTGGGACTCGTCCTCTATTAATCGTTTATCTTCGGAATCTTGTTAAGTACACTTCGACGCGGAAGAACTTCTCGTGTCGGGTTAGCCTTGCTTTGTCAGCATTTAAATTTCTTGCCATCAACCTCTGGTTCCTTGTTCCAAGTTGATTTTAATTTCCAGCATTTTAATTTCATATCATCAACCTCTGGTTCCTTGATCCAAGTTGATTTTAATTTTCAGCATTTAAATTTCTTACTATCAACCTCTAGTTCCTTGATCCAAGTTAATTTTAATTTCAGCATTTAATTTCATGTCATCAACCTCTGGTTTCTTAATCCAAGTTGATTTTAATTTCAGCATTTAATTTCATATCATCAACCTCTGGTCCCTTGATCCAAGTTGATTTTAATTTTCAGCATTTAAATTTCTTGCTATTAACCTCTGGTTCCTTGATTCAAGTTGATTTTAATTTCAGCATTTAAATTTCTTGCCATCAACCTCTGGTCTCTTGATCCAAGTTGATTTTAATTTTCAGCATTTAAATTTCTTGCTATCAACCTCTGGTTCCTTGATCCAAGTTGATTTTAATTTCCAGCATTTTAATTTCATGCCATTAACCTCTGGTTCCTTTGATCCAAGTTGATTTTACTTTTCAGCATTTAAATTTCTTGCTCTCAACCTCTGTTTCCTTAATCCAAGTTGGTTTTGGTTTCTAGCCTTTAATTTTCAAGCTAAATTTTAATTCTCAGCATTTTAATTTTCCATGCCCCAATCACCCAAAATATGAGTATGAATCTTTACATAATTCCTATACAAAAGAATTTCATCTTCTTTAATAGAAATTAAGTAAAAAGGGGCAGCTGTCGACACCATATTTTGGCCGACCTTCGAAGTTAAGGGACTTTAAAATCGACTTCATCATCAGCTCTCAGCCGATGTCCTTCGATCACAAATGACTTTTCCGAACTCACCGATTGCTCGACCATGGAATAAACCGATCCCATACATAGTTAATTGTTTTCCGATCTCTTCTTACAAATATTGTGGATTGACATTTGGCTAATGTCAGGATCGGGCTTCTCACTTGAATGCCCCAAATATTCCTTAAAGTGAAGTTAAGGTCTCTATCTGGTCTAATGATGATCCCAATCTTTAGAATTCAAATCAATGTCCAATCTTTCCAATTCTAATGTTTTAAAGTCTTACCCTGTGTTTGGTCGTGGCTTAGTCCTATCTCAAGCTTATTTGTAATGTTTTTTCAATCTCTTATACTTAGGTTAATGGTTGCTTTTAAGTTTACCATCCAATACATTCAGAACAATTAAGTACTTATACAATTTGGACACTGTCTGATCTCATCAAGAAATTGAACAAAAAGGACTTCATTTCATTCCAAAGTAAAAATTTATAAGTCATTCGGCTGGAGGGTCTCCCCTAGCCTGTTCTCCAGGTACATCATCATTTCTCTCATTTTTTCTCTCTCTCTCGGGCTCCTCCTCGCTCCCCTCTACATCTATAGGAGCAAGATCCACCATCCAGGAGAAGTCTTTCCCAGGATAACGCCTTTTGAGCTCAGCCAGAAGATCGTTGTGTGCATTCACATAAGCACTAGCTTCCCTCGTCACAGCCTCTTTTTCTTTCACTCTGAGCACCTTGGTAAGGCGAGTGATGTCAGCAGTTTGGAGCGCCCAAGCTTCTCTAAGTTCACTCTCCAATTCGATTAACTTATCCTCATAGGATTTCATCCGAACCTCGATCTTAGCAATATAGTCCTGGGCAGACGAAAGTTGGGCTCGGGCGAAAGTATCATCCTAGACCGCCTTCAGAATTTCCTGCCTCAGAAGATGAGCCTTTTTCCTAATTATGTGCTGATTCACCAGGCTCTCTACGCTCAGACTCATCATCTAAGTCAGGAGATCATCAATACTATCGGGGGTCAGCCCATTCCGATCATCCTAGAGGCATATAGTGGCGCCCAAAACCTTAGCTAGACTAGGATTCCCCCGAACTGAGCGGTTCTTCTTGAGAGAGTGAATGAGGACCTGGGCACCACAGGAAAGGGTCCTTACGGTAGATCGAAAAGGACCTCCCTCAGAGGAAACATGCAGAGGCGGCGGCTCTTCCTGTTGAGGAGGGGAAGGAACAATCTCCACCTCAGGGATCAGCTATTCCGAAGGACGGGACGAAGAGCCTGGCACTTCCGCTGAGTCCCGCCTTGGCATTTGGGACATCACGGCAACCTTTATTTCCCGAACTATCTGGGCGATCTCCCTCTTTCGCTTACGACTTTCCTTCACGCCTTCACCTCCAACCATACCTGCATTAAAAAAAGTTAGTGAGTTCACTTAAGTCAGGAGGTTAAAGACTCAAGTTATACCAATCCTGGGTCCGAGGTTAGAGAGCTGCAGCTTGTAATCCTCATTGGCAATTACCCGCATAAGCCACCACTTCAGCTTGGCCATTATGGCATCTAGGCAAGAATACTTATGGGTGGCCGCCTGCTCCTTCAATTCCTTTACCATGGCGTCCTCGTCTTTATTCAAAGCAATCCTCTTTGGAGCCAAGGGGACCAAGTATTGCCAACTGCATGGGAAGCCTTCGAAGCCATTCGGGACCTTGTTCCTGAATATAAAGAACCGGTTCTTCTAATTCTTCAGCGAAGAGGGGAAGTTAATAAAAAGCTCGCAGTGCGGCTTGGCTTGGAAAAACTAGTATTCGTCATCTTTTCGGCGAGTAAGCCTATGCAACTCAGTAAAAACCTTTACTGTAGGCTCGAGCTTTTTGGCTTAGCATAACCCTCTGAAAGCCACCAGGATCCACCATGAATTAGGGTGCACTTGAGCTACACTTACATGATGAAGCTTCAGAACGGCCTTAAAGAAATTGTCCAAGGGAAACTGAAGTCCAGCCTTCAATTGCTCCTTATATACCATGATCACGTCATCCTCTTCAAAGTAATTATCGGCTCGGAGATCGTCGTGGCATCGTATGAGCTCAAAGGAGTCAGTTCAGAGGTTATATTCTTGGCTAATGGACTGCAGATTGGTTTCTTGGAGGACCGATGGCAATTCATCCATGGGAAGATTTTCTTTCCTGAAGAAGAAGCCCTTTTGGACTAGGTCGCCCGACTATAAGCTAGGATAGTAGTTGTAGAAGGTTTAGGTCGACCACTTGGCTTAACCACCTCTACTTCATTCGACGTCCGCAAATGGTGAACAGAAGACGGGCTAGCAGCTCTCTGACCCTCTGCGCCACTCATTTTCGCAGAAAATAAAAGGAATTAACTAAGAAGGGAATCAAAAACCTTACCGGAATGTGATCGGTGCCGAGAAACTTGAGAAAACAAGAGGAAACATTGAGATTGCTAAGGGAGGTTTTGAAAATGATATAAGGAAATGACTGACTCACTTCACCCCTATTTATACCCGTCTGGGCATTAAATGCTCGCGAAGTCCCAAGTGACGCATCGGTTAGCGGAATCGGTTTGCTTCCTCAACACCATAGTCAGATTTGTTACCGGAGAAGCTAGAATTGGAGAAATGGAGAAACTGAAGGAGGAGAAGTGAAGTGTGAAGGAGATTTCTTATTGGTACATATATATAGGGCCTGAGCATTTATTGCATACAGAAACTGAAGCGGATGCATCGGTAATCGAAGAACTAATTGCTTTGACCAAGGCAGATCGGATAAAGAGGAAAAATCTAGAATGGGAGAGATCGACAAGCGATGAGGGGCCCGATATGAGAAAGATCGGAAAAGGAGAGGGTCATAATAGAGAGATCAGAAGGAGTAGAGATCGGAAAGCACGAAGAGGATAAAATGACTTCCAATCAACTCTCTTCATAATCAGTGCCGAGTTAGTTAAAGTGTTGCAGGCGGATCAAATCTTCACCGCACGCCTCATCTGCAGAAAAAGCCCACCTGGTTGACAGACGCCAAAACAGTTATGGCAGTCCTGTACACCTTGATCTCCATCGTTGATCATACTTGTAAGGACAAACTCGGAGCCCTTAGATCAAAAAGCAGAGGATAGGTCCGGCGCTTTTCATTCCAAATTTCGGATCCATCTTGTAAGGCAAAACCCTGAGCCGTTGGATTAAGAGGAAAAAGTATGGGTATTTTGAATAGGATCCCAACTGTCCATTTTGATCCTCTTTAATTCTCAAACATCGGATTATATCCCTTTGAATCTAAACCCTCCGTCTCCCCTGCGGAGATCCTAACCCTTCATTAAGGGAACCCGTTCCCCATAAATACCTGTATGCAATATTGTAGAAAGGACGGACAAAAAGGTGGTGGTAATTATAGTAGAAAGGCTCTGAAATTCAATTCAGTCTTGCTACTTTGCCATTCTGAGCTTTCAAAAACTTTGGAAACCAGTTTTTTTAAGTATCTTCACCAGAGGAGTTCTGAACCCTGAAATCTTCATTTTCAGTGCTTGTTCATTGCTCCGGAAGGCCATTTTCTTTGTTCAGTTTCATTCCCACTACCCCTATATCAGTACATTACTCTTCTCATTCAACGTCATCCCGACCTGGTTCCTGCTACTTTGAGTAAGTTTTAGTCTTATTGACCGTCGGTTTCCCCCTCTACAAGATTTGTGGACACTAGAGTTAACTCAATAGTCTCCTCAACCTCCCATAGGTAAGTGTCTAGACTGTCATTTTGTCAAATACTCATGCTTTATTTTATCTGTTTTTTTTATTCTTGAAATTTCCATTATGTTCAGTGGCACTAAAATCCCAATGTAGATTATTCAGGCTAATAGTTATTTCCCGAGTCTTCTTTTTTTATTCATTCGTAAACTCTATTTATCTCTTCTTAGTTTTCATTTCTTTCGAAAATAGATGTTCTGGTTGTGGGCAACTTGTAGGTAATTTAAAAGATGTCGGTAGAAGTATCTTAACATGAAAGTTCTTGAACAAATAAAATGACAAAAGAATAGTCGTAACAAAAGGTTGAATAGTAGGACAGGCTACGACACGAACTCAAAAGATGACATAATAGAGCGGGAATTGAAGTAAGATCAGATCTCGGACAAGTATCCAAAAGAGATCGGATATTGCCAGCCAAAGAGTTCCGATAAGGCGATCACATAGGAGATCGGCGAGAGGTTCGGTCTTGTATCCACCCTCTAGTTATAAGGCTCAGTGGGTTAAAAGAAGCTTCGCGCAGGTTTCTGGCACTCTCTGGCGCCAAAATCCTTAGTTCAAAGTCCTTATGATATGCAATCCTAAAGAATACTTGAAGAGATCGGGGGAGAGTTCTTACCTGATTCTTATCCAAAATTTAAATAAAACATGGAGATCGGAGGAGAATTCTTATCCGAGATCGTTCACTTAAAAACCTTAAACCAAACACTTTAAGAGATCGGGGGAGAGTTCTTACCTAATTCTCATTCAAAATTTAAATAAAACATGGAGATCGGAGGAGAGTTCTTATCCGAGATCCTTCACTTAGAATTTTAAACTGAATGTTTTAAGAGATCTGGGGGGAGAGTTCTTACCCAATTCTCGTCCGAAATCTTAATAATACATGCGGAGGTCGGAAGAGAGTTCTTATCCGAAATCCCCCCTTAAATCCTTAATAAAATATATCAAGAGATCTAGAGAAATTTCTTACCTAAATTCTCTTAACTAAAAATCCAAATTAAAATAACACAACTTCAATACACAAAATAACCCTACACGAAATCTACTCATTAAGGGTCATCTCATGTACTCATGTTCTTGGGCAGCCCTAAATAGTGAAATATCAAATATTTCTTTCATCCACACGAAGGATTAACATCGTCACTCCAACCCCCAATTACCAATTTTAATTTATGAAGAGCATAATATTAAATCTGTTTACCCTCGTTGAGGGACGAGGTGGGGTGCCTAACACCTTCCCCACCCGTATATGGACCCAAACCTAGAATATCTGTTTTCGAAGTGGTTTCTTCTTAATTTACCTTTACAAATGGTTTTCTTTAATTTCCCTCAAAATTAAAGTAGCAACTCCTCACTTTTCCACACTTTGGTGAGTGATCGTCCAGGAGATTGCAAAATCCCTTGCGACAGTGTTAATCATGGGTTTCGATAACTACTATGTTGCCACTTTGTGAATGGAAAATTGACTTTGGAAATTGATTGTGTTTTGCATGAAATATTTGAATAACTTGTTTTAAATTGATTTTGGATTCACACTTAGCATGGTAATCCCTTAATATGTTCCTCCTCCACTTGTGGAGTTGAGTTTGATATTTGATCATTTTTCTCTCTCTCTGGCTTGCCAGTCTGAGGTGAGTTTGGATGAGTACTCATTAGTTAGCTAGCCACCTCCCTCATTGATTTCGATTAGTGGGGTGAGTTTGCCTTGTCATGGTATACAACACGGCATGTTTGAAAATTTTGTGTCATGGCCTAAGTTGTGTTATTGATTGGCAACATTGTGTTTATTAAATTGTTTGATCAAATTTGTGTTATATTAAGTTTTGAGAATTGTGATTTGTTATAAATGTGATTTGAAAAATTGTGAAATGAGATTATGAGATTTTTGAATTATGAATTGTTCATAAATATTTTATATTATGCATTTTATATTTTATTGTGTACCACTGAGTATTTTTATACTCAACGATAGCTTTCTTTGCTGTCGCAGATAGGAAAAAGGACATAGCAGCAGAGTGAGCTGCTACAGTAATAGGGGAGCACAACTTGAAGATTTTTGTACGGGTATTTTATTTATACCCATTGTGTTTTGATTGATGTAAATATGGTATTGTCATATGTATGTATGTAAAATTGAGCAGTTGTACAGAAAATTATAATAATATTAGTTTGAATTTTCTCATGTATATTTTGGTTGATGAATGTAAATTGTTTTAACTTTAATGAAAAATAAATGGAATTATTGAGTACTATAGTTGATGACAATTGAATTGAGAAATGTTTGGAATGTTGGATTTTGAAAAGAAATTGTGTTGATTGTGTTGTAGTAGTGATGGATTTTGATGAAAGGAATTATAGGAAGTGTTTTTACAGGTTTTTAAAGAACTGTTTTCTTAAAATATAAACGGCACTTTGTCGAAATTTTTCTAAAAATTTGCGTAAAAATAAAATGGACAAAAATTTGAACTAGTTTTTAAACTCCTATTAAATGTAAGAAAATGCTCACCACTTCCAAAAAGTAAGAAAATGGTTTTTAAAATCTCTTGTAGGGTACTTAATGAGCTATCGGTAGGTGAAGTTGGGTAGTTCATTAGGTATTCTACGGGATCATGTTATGCCTTACAGATGGGTAAGGTGTGACAACTTTGTCAGTCTTGTTCAATTAAGATGAGTTCCATATGAGTTTTGTTCAATCTCCATCCTTATTTCGGTGAGTCCCCAAAAGAAACCAGTATAGTTAAGGGTTTAAGATGATCAATACCTGAATTTGGTTCTATGCAGTTTGTTAGATTATGTTATAAACCTTGAAATTTGTGATTCACCATATGTTCTGTAGGTGTTATTTACATTATATGTCATATTTTGTTTAACTCTTGTTTGCTTAAAAGCCTTGGTTGTAACACCCACCATTTTCCGATATTAGAATTTCTATCGTCAAATGGAATATTCTAGCATGGAGGAATGGTGGTGGAAAGTGTATGCATATGCATAAATAAATGTTTGTGTGATGTGTTTAAAAATGTATTTAAGAATGAAAATTTTTTAAATGTTTTGGACCAAAGAAAAGTTTTAAGTGTGTTTTGGGCAGAAGGAATTTCGACAGCCAAAATCCTTTTTATAATTCAAATGCTTATTTGGACAAAAAGACTGGCAGCTTGAAAACTGGCTTTCAAAGAATCGAAAGTCTCTCAACAAAGAAGGGACTAAATAACCCATTTCAGTCAAATTTAAAAAAGAAAAGTGAATTTCTTTTCTCTCTCAAATTTTGTTGCATGTAAAAGGAATTTTTCTCCTTGAATTTTTTTTTTCTTTAATCTTTTAAGAAACTAGAAGTCTTGGATTGTTTGAGGAGTTCAAGAATTCAATAGATCTTGAAGATTTCCTCCAATCTCTCTACCTAGTTCCATAGGAGAAAAGTGATTTTCTTCCTTTTTCCAATTGAATTTCCTGCATGTTTTTTGTATGAAATTATGACTAGGAGAGTGGAGTTGAATTGCATGTGATTTTTGCATGGTTTTAAGTTTTTAATTTTTGGGAAAAGAGTTGCATATTGAGGTTTTGGATGAAAGTACGATTTCCTTGTTGTGTTTTAGTATTTTATTGTTAAATGAGGTGTTGGTCTTTCTTTCTATCAAGTATAAGTGTTTATGGACCTATAATAGTTAGTTTTCTTAGTTAAACTTAAGGATTTCCTATTTATGTGATAATGAAAGATTGTTTAAACCTTGAATCCTAGCACTTAATGTGGTTGCATGGAAGCTTTGAGCATGAATTCAAGTTGTTTTAGGACTTAAGAATGTGCTTATATGGAAAGATCGTGTTTTGGAGCTTAGTAGTATGTTTTTGAGACTTTAGGAGAGAAGTTATGCTAGTTTTCGACTAGGAAATTCTGAAAATTCCTAGGTTCAGCTACCAAAAACCATTGTTTCGGCAGTCAAATCATATATGTAACGATCGGGAACCAGCCACTAGAGGAATTGTCCGCTTTGGCCATAAGCCTCACGGTTTTGTCCCATAGGTGGAATGGAGAACTTCCCAGGAGGTCACCCATCCTAGGATTTCTCTCAAACGAGCACGTTTAACCCTGGAGTTCTTCCAACTCTCCAGGCCATTCCACCAAAAGGCGCCTCTAGTGATTAGTTCCCCCATCTTATATATCATTACTTTTGAGCCCAAGACCATCTCCGTGCTTTGCCGATGTGGGATTTGCCTAAGGGATCATCCTTGCACAGGACCTTTTTCCCCCCCTTTCGGGACTCAGCGTCCTCGCTGAGGTTTGCCCCACATCGCCCAAGAGGACACGCGAGCGGCTCTGATACCAATTGTAACGATCGGGAACCAGCCACTAGAGGAATTGTCCGCTTTGGCCATAAGCCTCACGGTTTTGTCCCATAGGTGGAATGGAGAACTTCCCAGGAGGTCACCCATCCTAGGATTTCTCTCAAACGAGCACGCTTAACCCCAGAGTTCTTCCAACTCTCCAGGCCAGTCCACCAAAAGGCGCCTCTAGTGATTAGTTCCCCCATCTTATATATCATTACTTTTGAGCCCAAGACCATCTCCGTGCTTTGCCGATGTGGGATTTGCCTAAGGGATCATCCTTGACACCCCTTACCCGTGTACAGTATACCCGAGTAAGTAATGCCACCTGGTGTACCGGCACACTCTAATATTTCTCAATTAATTTAGAAAATGGTTTTGCACATAATTTATGAAATACAAATTATTTAAACCATTTATCAAAAGTATCATGCATTTAAGGTTCCGAAAAATTTTAAGAAAATCCGGCGGAGTACCGGCTAAAAATGGAGAAAACCGTTCTTCGGAACCTGTTAAAAACACTTCCAATACTTTTATTTCATCATCTCAAACTCCAATATCCCAAAATCTCAACAATATTTCTCAAACATTCATTATCAACACCAAATTCAATATCATGATTTCCACATTTCAATTTCCATTTTCATTCATCATTCACATGTGATGTTCGCATGTAAATCACAAGTAAACATCTACTTTTCCATTAACAAATACAATTTTCATAATTTACATATACATCAAAATATATTACATGAGATCAAATACATATGAGAAAATACAAATCTACTACAAAATATCAAAATGACAAACTGACACCTAGTGCCCTACCGATGCAATCGCAGTAGTGAGGTGACATGATAATCGAGCAATCGCGGATGGACTCACCCAGTCTGTGGTCTACTGGGCTCACGATCGGGATCTCCAGTACCTACGCGTGGCAAAAGCAACGCGCTAAGCAATAATGCTTAGTGGTGCAATAATATAATAGAAGAAAATAGCAAAAAAATAAATGTGTATGCAAAGTGTATGCTTTCTTTGTTTGATTTTGGTATATTCATTAATTCATTAACTTTGTTCACTTTTATTCATTTGGTTGCCCCAAGTAACCTACACTAGACGATCGGATCGATAACGGTAACCGCACCGGGTACCTAGTACTCGCCGTCACACCATTGGTTGCATATGCATCTCCCGGTGTGCAACAGAACAGCTAACAAGCTGTAAATAATGTCAGGCACAAGGCCAAGTCTCAATGTAAAGTCAGAATGGCTAAAAGCCATGAAATCACAGAATGGCATTGTTGCCATGTGCAGTACTGCTAACGGAACCCTATTGGCATGCCAAACTATCCAAACCAATCTTGTTAGGTATACTAGGGCATTTGAAACTCTTAAATTTGTCAATTTGTGAATTTCAACTTTTTTTAGTGTCACTATCATCATTGGTCAACAAAAATGTTGACTTTTAGAATAAAAATGTGTACATTGCCTTTGGCACTCCCAACATACCACATTTGGTGTTTAAAACTTGTTGGCATTAAGTGTTAATGCAATTTCAAAGTGTAACCCACACTAGCAGAAAATTTCAGTTTTGATGCCCTAACTTCACTGTTCCATTGGACACTGTTACTGTTGGAATTTGAAGAAATGTAAAACATGAAAGTTGTTCCTTATTTTGTCTAGTTGAATTTCCTTTTTTGAATCACTCCATTTGGAGTTTTGTAGCTCCAGATATGGCTCAAAAACCCAAGTTGGCCGGATTTCAAATTCTGCAGATTTACCATATCTACAGTAACATGAACAGTGACTTGAGTCACTTGGTTGACTGGGTTCTGGCCATAATTTGGGGTAGGTTCCTTCATGAAAGTTGTTTGTCTATGTCTTAACTTGTTGCTGTAAAAATTTCAGACCAATTGACCAAATCTACAGTGAGTTATGGCCAAATGAACAGTTACTGTTCATTTGGTCAAATTCTGCAGAGGCAGTTTCAGGGTTCCGGATTGGGGCCAAGTTTTGGTCCTCTTGCTTTGGTCTTTTGGGCATGGTTTCTTCAGCAAAAATGTGCCATTATAAGCCTAGTTTCATGTCCAATTGGCCAAAATTCAATTGGACTTACACAGCCCAAGTTATGGCTGTGCAAAGGGACTGAAATTTCAGTCCCTATGCTGTCCATAGGGCAGATTTCACCTCACTTTGCCATAGCATTTTTCAGTCCCATTTATGGTCAACATATCTAAAATGGTCACTAATTGACCATTACAATGTGCCCTAACAATTTCCTAAGCCAATTCACATTTTCACCCTTCCAAACCCTAATATCCAACTAAATTTACTCATGAACTTAATTAACATACTTAGTTTAATGTCCATGTGTTTTAATACTTTAACCATCATTTCTAGCCACTTTAAATTTATCAAAACAATCAACCTCATACTTCCATAGGGCTGCTGAAAATTTAAAGTACCATAACTCATGTAATTTACTTCAATTCTTTAAAATTTCTTAGCTCAAATGATATTCTAACTAAGATTAAAAGAAGGAGAATGAAGTTTGTAGCACTAACCTCACTTAGGGCAGATTTTTCCCACCTCTAAACTTCACTTTCCTTCACTTTCAAGGCTGCCAAAAGGTTGTTTAAGGTGTGGAGTAAAATTTTAATGAAGAGAGGTTAGGGTTTTGTGGTGAAACAAGGGAGAAATTAAGCTTGAGAAGTGAGGTTTAATGGAGTTTGAGAGAGGGAGAGAGGTTCACGTTTTGGCTGCACTAAGGAGAGAAAGATGGCTGCTGAAATTTTGTTGAATTTGGTCTTCTCTTATCTCTTTTAATGGTTAGTCAAACAATGGCTTAAGTGTGATTGGTCCAACTTTTTAAATGATGTCATTTTTGCCTTTTCTTTTCATTTCTTCCACTACTCAATTAAATTTTAATATATAATAATATTTATAAATAATTGATTTCATAATAATTATTTACTCAACTGGGCAAGTCGGCCAAAAATCACCTCGAAGGCGAAATGACCAAATTGCCCTCCGTTTGGATTAACGGGTCAAAATTTTATTTAACGATTGAAAATTTTTTATAAGTATTTTCTTGTCATTCTAATGCCATGGGAACCTCAATTACCCTTCTCTGGAGTCCCAAAATTATTTTATAATTTTTCCCCGGTCTAGGGCTCCTCGTTAGAACCGCAACTTCCCTCGTTACCCATCGCTTGGGCACCTACGTTTGACTCGCTTGTATTTTATTTCTAAAATTTTTACTAAATTTTTCTTATTAATATTTGAGTTAATTAGGGTTCCTAACTTTAGTTTAAATATTTTTCCGGACGTTCTAGCTGTCCGGACCGACACCGGTCACCGGAACAGTAGAATGTACGGAGTGGTTACCGGGAGGGTGTTACAACTCTTCCCCTCTAATTTAAATTTCGTCCTCGAAATTTACCTGATGCAAACAGCTGAGGGAACTGTTGCCTCATCGTTTCTTCACTTTCCCAAGTTGCCTCCTCGGTGTTGTGGTGCCTCCAAAGTACTTTCACCGGTGGAATGCTTGTTCCTCAACTCTTTCACTTCCGAGCCAAGATTCGTAGAGGTTCTTCTTCATATGTCAAATCCGGTTGTATTTCAATTTCTTCTCCGAGATGACATGTGAAGGGTCTGAGCGGTATCTTCTGAGCATGGATACATGGAACACATTGTGGATCTTGTCCAGCTCTGGTGGTAAAGCTAGCCTATAGGCCACTGGACCCACACGTTCAATGACTTCATATGGGCCAATGAACCTAGGGCTCAACTTACCTTTTCTTCCAAACCTCAATACCTTCTTCCATGGTGACACCTTGAGGAACACTTTGTCGCCAACCCCATATTCTATTTCTTTTCTCTTGTGTCGGCATAAGATTTCTGCATGCGAGGCAACCTTGATTAGCTTTGATCAATTTTACCTTGTCCTCGATGCTTTCACCAGTGTCCAGCCCTACCGTTTGTCTTCGCCCAATTCAGTCCAAAGACACCGAGTTCTACATTTTCTCCCATACGAAGGCTTCATATGGGGCCATTTGGATGCTAGCTTGATAGCTATTGTTGTATGCGAATTCTGCCAGTGGGAGGTATCTATCCCAACTTCCCTCAAACTCAATGACACAACTCCTCAGCATATCCTCAAGGACCTGACAAATATTTCATGTTATTGTTATCATTTCAATTCAATATTTGTATCAATTTCGTGGGTTTCAATTGTTTACAGATTACTCTTTTCTCGATTGCCCATCCGTCGAGGATGGAAAGTCATCTGAAATGGAGTTGTGTACCAAATGATTCATTCAATTTCTTCCAAAATCTCGATGTAAACCATGGGTCTCGATCAGATATAATGGAAAGTGGGATTCAATGCAGTCTAACTAACTAACTGATATACAATTATGCTAACTTCTCTAGTGAGTAGTCGGTCCTAATCGCGAGAAAGTGTGCTGACTTTGTCAATCTATCCACTATTACCCATGCTGCATCATGTTTCCTCTGGGTGAGAGGCAGACCACTTACAAAATCCATGGTGACCCGATCCCATTTCCATTCAGGTATGCGTATAGGCTGTAGCAATCCTGATGGAACTTGATGTTCTGCCTTGACTTGCTGACATGTCAAGCATTTAGTCACATAGTCACCGATATCTCTCTTCATACCAGGCCACCAATACTGAAGCTTCAGGTCGTGATACATCTTTGTACTTCCTGGGTGCATAGCATATACACTAGTGTGTGCCTCTTTTAGAATACTAGCTTTCAATTCCCCATCATCTGGTACACACAGTCTTCCTTTGTAGTACAGACACCCATCTGCTTTCACCCCATAGTCAGTTGCTTTTCCCTCTGAGATCTTGCTCATAATAGCCAGTAACTTTTCATCTGTCTTTTGCCCATCTAGTATCTGCTGTAGCAGGTTTGGCCTCACTTGCAACTCAGCCAAAATAGCTCCATCTCGAATCAAAGATAGATGGGCGTTCAATGATCTCAAGGTCGCTCATGGATTTTCTACTCAAAGCATCAAGAACTACATTTGCCTTCCCGTGATGGTAGTCAATTACAGTCATAATCCTTCAGAACTCAATCCATCGCCTGCCTAAGGTTGAGCTCCTTCCGGTTGGCAAATATTTTAGGCTCTTGTGGTCTGTAAACGTAGCACTTTTCACCATACAAATAATGCCTCCATATCTTCAAGGCGAAGATAATTGCTGCAAGCTCTAGATCATGGGTAGGGTAGTTCTGCTCATGTGGCCTTAGGTATGCAGGAAGCATAGGCGATCACTTTCCCTCTTGCATCAACACACACCCTAACCCATTATGAGAGGCATCATCAGAAACCACAAAATCCTTCCTCGACATCGGCCGTGTTAGCACACCGTGCCTCACAACATAGCCTTTAACTTCTCAAACTGGTCTGCACTTGTCATTCCAAAATCGACATTCTTGTGTAACAACTTGGTCATTGGAGCACTATTAGGGAAAATCCTTCACAAATCTCTCGTAATACCCAAAT